>NW_018397260.1:4084433-4085907 GCF_002168275.2 Theobroma umbraticum | reverse complement strand
AGAAAAATTTATTTTTTAAAAAAATTTTATTTTTCAAAAAAATTTATTTTTTAAAAAATTTTTCAAAAATTTTATTTTTTAAAAAATTTTTCAAAAATTTTATTTAATTTAATTTTTACTTTTAAAAGATAAATAAGTTAAAAAAAACTAAATAGATAAATAAAAAATAATTTTCACTTTTTAAAAATAAAAAATTTTCTATTTTTCTTTGTTTTCTATCAAATACAAAAAGAAAAGCTTATTTTTCTTCCACTCTGTATAACAAAGCTTTTCTTTTATTTTGATCATGCACGGCACAGGGAAAAAGGCAAGTGTTGTTGCAACCCCCGCGGGTGTTTCTTCTCATCATAGCTCATCAGACACACACCTAACGCGCTTGGTCCCGATAGTTTCACCACTCCGCACATCCGTCAACATCACGCAGTCGCCTGCTGCCAGTTGCTTGTAAACTTGATTTAAAAAATTCTCTACATTATCTAAAATATTCGTCACCGAACAACTTAATATCTTGGATTTTCTCTTCCATGATCTGTATAGCTCAACCACTTTTCATCAGTTCCATCTCTCTCTTATTTATTGGCAGTAGCGTCTCCGCCGTGTTGTGCTTTTCCAATTTTTCAATTAAATTTGTTACTCCTACAATATTTAATTATTTATACATGATTACTTATAATATTTAATACATATACATTGTTACTGTATAATATTTATACATTATCACTTAATTAAATATTGTCATTATCTTAATAAAAAAATTTAAAAGTTAATAATTTTAAAAAATAAATACTCATATTTTAAATAATTTTATATTTATACATTTATATAATGATATAAATCACTATAAATCATATATTATATATACATCGCTAAAGTTGACTTCTTTTCCTTACAACCACTTAACCAATAAAAAAAAATAATCTAAAAAAATAAGTGATAGCAACCGAACCAATCAACATGCTACATAATTGAAACGTTAATCATTGCATATATCTCTTAAGTCATTATTACAATTTTAATACCATGTCCCAAATAATCTATCAATGGAGGGAACAGTAAAGGACAAGGTGGTCAATCCGACTAATAGAAATAAATGAAGACTTAAAGTAAGTCTAGAAAATATTATTGTCGAACTTATTGCACTATTGTTTATTAAATTTACAAAAATAAAATGCAATTCAATTAGGAGTGAACAAATAAGTGAATTGGGTAGTTTGGTTTACTATACTTAATGACCAAATGAACCAATCATTTTTAAAAAATTGATCAAAATTAACTAAATATAAAAAAAGACCAAACCGACTAAACATAAAATTAGTTTGGTTGGTCCGATTTTGGACGAATGGATCAAAATTTTATCACTATTTTTTTACAAATTATAGTATTAAAACTTACAAACTTCATCCATAATTATATATATATGAAATTAATTATATAACTTTTATATTTTAATGTTTTATATCAAAGTTTGTATAAA
>NW_018397260.1:3996778-4084423 GCF_002168275.2 Theobroma umbraticum | reverse complement strand
TTATAAATAATATATTATAAAATCTAAACTGATAGTTAATAAACTTATTAAGTATAATCATATAAATAAAGTTTATTATAAGTTATGGTAATGCTTATGTATAAATTAAATATATGTATGTCTAATATATTACTTTATTATATATATAATTAATGATACAAGTTATAGGTTTAAATGTTTTATATCAATGTTTATAGAAATAATAACTAATTATAATCAATATGTCATAAAATCTAAAGTGATAGCTAATAAAGTTATTAAGTGTAATCATATAAATAAAGTCTATTATAAGTTATAGTAATACTTATGTATAAATTAAATATATGTACATATAATATATGATTTTATTATATATATATATATGAAATTAATGACATAACTTAGATGTTATAATGTTTTATATCAAAGTTTGTATAAATAATAATTAATTATAAACAATATGTTATAAAATTTAAAGTGATAACTAATAAAGTTATTAAGTATAATTATATAAATAAAGTTTATTTAAATTATAGTAATATTTATGTATAAATTAAATATATGTATATATAATATATTTATACAATTATATATATTCATAACATTTTATATTACGAAACATTACTAAGTGTAATAATTAACATATTAATATGTAGGATATTTACTATCATATATTATAATGTTAACATATAAGTTATATCATTTAAAATATATAACTTGTAATTTTACATTAATACATATTTATAAATAAATATATATAACTAATATTAAACTGCTATGATTCTGATTTGTATATGTACATATAATACCCTAATATATTTTAAGTATATTATTAATTAAGTTTACTATCAATTCCTCTTAACATATATAAAAATATTATATATATTAATATATATAAATATATAAAATATTAGCTTGATTTTTAGGTGGATTAGTTCAAAAATTTTAAAACCAAGAACTGACCAAAAAATCAATTGGACCAATCGATCAAATAAACTAATTAGACCAAACTATTTTACCCAAATCGCATTTGATTTAGATGAATAATTGATTTGGATTAATTTTGCTCACCCCTATATGATTCAACTACACAAATGATATTATTTTTTTCCCCCGAAATGTGCTAATTCAGCAAGCTTCATTTATGTGCACGTTAGTTCATATTAGTGAGTCGTCCATGTCTCAAATTTGATATTTGATTAAATTTCAATCTCAGAAAGATATGGAGTCCGCGTTAAAGAGATAAAGAGTTATTCCCGTCCAATAATTATAAAAGCAACTTTGTTTTTTTTTTATAAAAAAAACCCTTATGAGTAATGAAATTGTGTTATTATAAATATTATTAAATCAAGAAAGGCTGATTATTGTTAAGGTATTACAATAGTATAGTATTACGTGTATATATATATATATATATATAATCTTCTAATAAGTTTAATTTTATGACATGCTGTATAATATTTGTTTCCCCTTAAATGTGTTTTAAATTAGTGGTTGATCTAACATTTTACAAATTAATCCCCCACTATCCGTTACAATTTTAAAAATAAAAAGGGTTTATGAATCCCTTTGTGTGTAATCACTACTCTTTTTTTTTTTAGGAAAGGAAAATTCAAAACACAATAAACATTATCTAGAAGGTTAAATTATGTCTTGAAAAGAAAAAAAATTAATTGTGTAAAACATTTAAAATATATTTGGATGTGAAATGCGGTTCCGAAACATATCTAGTTAAGTGGTGTACTAATGAATATGGTTATTTGTAAGATGGTATCATTGCTCAAATCTCGTACGGTAATTTTATTTACCACATAATAACATGATACAAATTTAAATGAGTTTGAATTTAAGGTAATCGTGTTTTATTTATTAATCACATTAAGTTTATTTAATTTATTTAAATTTAAGATATATAATACTTTAATATATTTTAAGTATATTATTAATTAAGTTTACTATCAATTTCTCTTAATATGTATAAAAATATTATATATGTTAATATATACAAATATATAAAATACTAGCTTGATTTTTTGGGTGGATTAGTTCAAAAATTTTAAAACTAAGAACTAACCAAAAAATCAATTGGACCAAACATTTGGGACCAATTGATCAAATAACTAATTAGACCGAACTATTTTACCCAAATCGTATTTGATTTAAATGAATAATTGGTTTAGATTGATTTTGCTCACCCTTATATGATTCAACTACACAAATGATATTATTTTTCTTACGTTAAATGTGCTAATTCGGCAAGCTTCATTTATGTGCACGTTAGTTGGTATTAGTGAGTCGTCCATGTCTCAAATTTGATATTTGATTAAATTTTAATCTCACAAAGATATGGAGTCCGCGTCAAAGAGATAAAGAGTTTTTCCCGTCCAATAATTATAAAAGCAACTTTGTTTAAAAAAAACTTTACGAGTAATGAAATTATGTTATTATAAATATTATTAAATCAAGAAAGGCTGATTATTATTAAGGTATTACAATAGTATAGTATTACGTGTATATATATACATATAATCTTCTAATAAGTTTAATTTTACGACATGCTGTATAATATTTGTTTCCCCTTAAATGTGTTTTAAATTAATGGTTGATCTAACATTAATCCCCCATTGTCTGTTACAATTTTAAAAATAAAAAGGGTCTATGAATCCCTTTGTGTGTAAGCACTACTTTTTTTTTAGGAAAGGAAAATTCAAAAACACAATAAACATTATCTAGAAGGTTAAATTATGTCTTGAAAAGAAAAAATTTAATTGTGTAAAACATTTAAAACATATTTGGATGTGAAATGCGGTTCACGAAACATATATAGCTAAGTGATGTACTAATGAATATGGTTATTTGTACGACGGTATTATTGCTCAAATCTCGTACGGTAATTTTATTTACCACATGATAACATGATACAAATTTAAATGGATTTGAATTTAAGGTAATTGTGTTATATGTATTAATCACATTAAATTTATTTATATTTAAGATATAATATCAATCGTATTATAATGCATATATCTGTGTGTGTTTATGTGTCGAGTAGATAAATAGAGTATAAGACTTGTATACTGATTTATGTACATATTAATAGTTTTATGATGATTAAAATTTGTTAATGTTAAATTTTATTATATTTGATAAATATTATGACATATATAATTTTTTTGTTGTAGATTTAAATAATAAAATTATATCTTAATTTAATCATTTCAATTGAATTAATCATCTAATGAGATTATAAGTTGTATAAATTTTAATTATGTAAATAAATCTATTATATATTTATTACATATTTAAATACATATTTAAGATCTTAATAAAATTGAGATTATAAGTTGTATAAATTTTAATTATGTAAATAAATCTATTATATATTTATTACATATTTAAATACATATTTAAGATCTTAATAAAATTAATTAATGATATCGTGAATAAGATACTAAAACATCAATAGTTAGAATTACTTACATCTTTATTTTATTCTCACCCTAAAGATTTTAATGCTAAAAAAAATAGTAACACATTTAAAACTTAAATCAAGAAAAATCATTATCGTAAGAATTATAAAATATATATTTTATTTTCTGAAGCGACTTATTTATACAAATTTTACATATAAATCGATATGGCAAAAGAAAAAAGGTCATCACTTCTGGAGAAGTTTCAAAAACCATTATTACAGATACCGTAGCATTCTAATGGTCATTTGAGCCGAAAACCTGAATCTTTTGACAAAACCTTGCTCCGAGGATATCTTTCCAAGCCAGCAGGACCAGAAGCAAAAGCACCCTTCCCAAACGCGCTTATTATCTCGTGTGGGAAACACCCATGTTGTAACACCCGAAAACAGGTGACGAGAAACGCCATGAGATTCCGCGCGAGTCACGACTCTCCCACTATATATACACACGCAATTTCGCCACATTTTATATTCACACACGAGAGTGACGCCCGACGACATCATTGAAGAGGACGGCGGGTTCTCGAAGATAATTAAAACACAAAACTACCAAAAAAGCCAATCAATTCAATCGTCGTTTTTCTTGTCTCGGTTCTATAATAGTAATAAGTTTTAAAGTTTGAATCTAATCGATTGGTTTTTTTTTGGAGAGTTTTTGGATTGGATAATAATGGCGAGCGAAGTGGAGAAGAAAGCGGTTTTCGATACGGAGTCGGCGAAGGAGGTGGTGAAGGAGTTGAGAGCTAGCTTTGTTGCTGGAAAGACTAAAAGCTACGAATGGAGGGTTGCTCAGTTGAAAGCCCTGTTGAAGATGATGGAAGAGAACGAGCCGCAAATCGCCGCCGCCCTTCGCGACGATCTTTCGAAGCCGGAACTCGAATCCTACATCTACGAGGTCAAAGCTTTTACTCATATTCATTTCATTTTAATTTCGTATTTCAATGAATTTATTCGAAAATTTGCTTTCGGATTAGGTGTTTTTTGTTTGATTAAATTTTAAAATGGACGAGAACTCACTGCAGTGATTTCACGAACTGAATAACAGTATTAGCACAGAGTCAATAGGCGGCTGTCAGCTATTAATGATTTTTGATTCAGAGTCAAATTATAATAATGAAAAAATTCACCCCATCCTTAATTATTGAATTTATTTAGTTTTATTTTTTTTTTAATTTGTTCTTAATAGTCAAACGTACCAAATCAGAAAATGCATAAAACATTTGATGGTTCATGTTTGGTTACTGAGATAAAACTTCACCTACTTCTTTGTCTCCAATCCTAATTTTATTTATTTTTTGATATATATTTTGCTTGAGAGAAATTGTTGTCTAAAGCTAATTGGTGCTGTCTATTTTCATTATTTTCCCCTTTTTTGGGGTTTATTTAATTTTTCCTCTATAAATACATCTTATTTATATTAATATAAATTTTGTGTGAGACCGTTGTAAGCTTCATGCGAGAATTATGAAATTCATGAAGAAAGCAGTTGGGAAGTTTTTGGAAATTATAGTGTCCATTTCTTTTTTTACTTTTTCTGGTGTGCAAAGTTCTTGCAGGTGTTTAAAACGGTGACAGCCTTCATATCTTTGTGGACACAAGTAGCATTTATGACATGCTAGTAGTTTGCTTTATCATGATAATGGTTGGTCATTTTAGACTTTAGTTAAGAATTGCTCGCTATTTGAAACTGCTAGAACTCGAGTACTTGAACATTTATTGTTAATCCAACTAGCACACTTGTACCGGCAGGATGTAATTGTCGTAAGAATTCTTTATATTTTAGCACATTCTTTTTGTTCAGCTTTACTAGTGACTGTGGATAGTTCCTTTTATTGGTGAGAATAAATTCGTCAGAACTATTAATTATTTGGAAAGTATGGAAAAGTTTGGGCTTTGGGGTGGATAGTTCCTGAATTTACCCTTAATTAGTAGAGATTAGGATTAAAAAGAATTAGTGATGATTGAATTTCAAGAAGTTGGAGAGAGAGAGAGAGAGAGAGAGAGAGAGAGAGAGAGAGAGAGAGAGATGTCTTGCTATCTATAGTTGTTTTGAATTGTAATAATATAATTTGATTTTTTTTGAATAGTTATAATTTGATGATTTGAGTTTCTGCTATTACAGATCATCAGCTGTGATGATAATTGTAATTGTGATTGATTAATGTTGGAATCACTGAATAATGGGGACAAAGCTAGATAAATATTGATTATCTCAAGAATGCTTAAGAGTTTTTTGAACAATTATTGTCTGGTAATGATTTATCTTGTTCCACATGTTTGAAAGCAACGTTATTTAAGCCAAATGCGTAAACTATATATTTTCAGTCTCTGGGTGTAGTTGTTGAGGCTGATGGTCGGTTTACTTTAAGCTAGTTTCATGTATCTTTCAAGTCAACCTTCAATGCTTAAGTTGATTAGATTGTAATTGCTAATGAAGTTAAGGATGAATGGTAAGCAAATTCTCTTTTGAGGTTCTTAAATGATAGTTCTTGGTGATGGTGTCAATTTTTGCTGAAGATAAAGTGCTTTAAGGAACTTTCTGTCAGTTATTTTTAGGCTTTTTAACTCATGATAAATAATGTATTGAGATGACTTTTGTTCTGGAGTGATTAATTTTTTGTCACACTTGATAGTTTTATATGGAGATATCTTTCTCTTTTTACATTGTGTGGATTCTTGATAGTTGATATTGTTTTAATTTATTTTCATACTACACCTGATAGTTAATATCTAAATGTCACACTATTTAGAAATGCGGAACCGTGAAGAAGGCAACAATATTTGAGTTATTTATATTTAGCCTCCAGAATTTATTGTGCACTATTCTTTTTTATGCAAGTCCCATATAAAATATGTTATTGTTTGGCCTCTTATATTAACATGGTTTACTCTGCAGATAGCGATGTTAAAGAACTCATGTAGATTGGCACTCAAGGAAATGAAGCATTGGATAATGCCGGAAAAGGTAAGTTTTTTTATTACCTCTCAATTGGGTTGAAGCTTTGTTTAGATTTCTTCTTGACATTAACAGAATTGAATATAATTAACTTGCCCTTTTTTGCAGGCAAAAACTTCGTTGACTACATTTCCTTCATCTGCTGAAATTGTATCTGAGCCTTTGGGTGTTGTGTTAGTAATATCAGCATGGAATTATCCTTTTTGTATGTTAAACATTCTGATGGACACGTTCACAATTATAGATTTTGGCTTCTTCCCTTTTTATTTTTAATTTCTGAAATTTGTTGGAATGATGACTATAATTTTATCTCTTTTGTCAGTGTTGTCTCTTGATCCAGTTGTTGGAGCTATTGCAGCCGGTAATGCTATAGTCTTAAAGCCATCAGAAATTGCTCCAGCCACAGCATCATTGCTTGCAAAGCTGGTAGCCAATTATTTGGATAGCTCTTGCATAAAGGTCGTTGAAGGGGCTGTTTCTGAAACATCAGCGCTTCTGGAGCAGAAGTGGGACAAAATATTTTATACAGGTCCTTGCTCATTTATCATCCATTTACCTTCTCTTCTAGCTTGATCTTTTATGTCTTGATTAATGTACCCTTGGACAACTGGATTTTAGGGTCATATGTGTATATGTTCCAAGAAGTTTATGATGGAAGTGCGTGTTGCATGATGTAGCTTTCTATTACTTGTTATCAAACAGTTGGGTGAAGGATTGTAAGTCTTATATGTTTGCTGAGTTGTTTTGAGACTATCCATCATGACGAAGAGCCAGGTGGTGATGGTTGATGACTTAACAGGATCTCTATTATAGCATTTAGTTTAGATGTTCCTTGTGTAGCTTCTATCTGGTTTAGATTACTCTCTGAATGAATGCAGTGTTAGATGCAAAATCAGGTGTTCTTCATTTTTGGGGCCTGCATAACTCAATATTTTTTTAATAGCCTGTCTTATTAATACTTCATGTAGATTCTCCTGGCAATCTTTTTTTCTCTCTAGGATTTATGTAGTATTTGTTTAATAGTTGTCTTATAAATACTGTGTGTAGATTCTCCTGGAAATCATTTTTACTCTCTAGGATTTATGTTGATAAATGGTGGTTATAGTTCTACACTGGGCACCAAGCCAACCTGCTGCAACTCTCATTCTTTATCTGGTTTAGGACCACAAACTATAAATTACGGAACATTAGGGCTTAGCAAGTTGAGGTCTTTTCATTGAAATCTCACTTCAATATGAACCTTTTCCCATCCTTGCTGAGTTAATTAGATATAATTACAAAAAAAAATCTTTTAAGGGGGCTTTTAAATGACAGCTGCATGGTCCCTTGTTTGGCAGAAGCTTGCTTTTTCCACTGAGGGTGGTTATGGATAATCGCAACACCTGAAGTGGTCAAGACTTTATTGGAACATGAAAGTACAGCTGGTCTAATGGTGCTCAAAAGTTTCTCACACTTAGGGATCTGGAAAGAACTGAAGAGGGTTTTGAGGGATTCCTTTCTGGGGTTTACTTTGGCATATTAGATTTATTTGTTGCTTTGCAAGGTACTGGTATGGTGATATGCTGTTTTTTGATTCTCTTTTCAAACATGCAATGTCACCATGTCTTGATTGATTTTCCAAAAAGAGGAAAATATGTGGCAAATTGGCGCCCTCCCAGGAGTTCTAATTTTTGGTGTATGGTTACTGATTGATGCTTTAGATGTTGTCATGCTATAGTATTTTTATCGTCATTACAACTCTGATATAAGGTATTATGAATCAAAGCATCTTTGAATTTTTAGGCAATGGAAGAGTTGCACGCATTGTGATGGCAGCTGCTGCAAAGCACCTAACACCTGTTGCTTTGGAGCTTGGAGGAAAATCTCCAGTCATTGTCGATTCTGGCATCAATTTACAGGTAAGTATAGTGCTTATTTTGCCACATGTCTGCTTTCTTTGTGACTTGCATGCTGACATACTTATTTGTGTATTTCAGGTTGCAACGAGGCGAATTATTGCGGGCAAGTGGGGGTGTAATAATGGACAAGCATGTATTTCTCCTGATTACATTATTACAACAACAGATTATGCTCCAAAGTTGGTAAGGTTGCATGTATATTTTAACATTTGTAATCTATTTCCTTTCAATCTTTTTTCTTAAGTGCTTTTCATCCTGCAGCTAGATTCTTTCAAACATGAATTGGAGCGGTTTTATGGAAAGAATCCGCTGGAGTCAAAAGACTTGTCTCGCATAGTGAATTCAAACCACTTTGCTCGCTTGTCAAAGCTCTTGGACGAGGACAAGGTGTCTGGTAAAATCGTCCAAGGAGGTGAAAGAGACAAAACAAACTTGTGAGTTCTAACCTGGGTTTACTTCTCTTTTTAAATGCCGTGAGCACTTTTCACTGTTAATACACTTTTCTTTCTTCCAACGACAGGAAGATTGCTCCCACTATCTTGCTTGATGTCCCACTAGATTCTCTGATCATGAATGAAGAGATATTTGGTCCATTGCTTCCAATTATCATGGTAGGAACTAAACGTGTCAATTGCATTTGAATTTATTTGCTATTTATTTTTAGTTTTCTTTTAAGTTTCTCTGTGTAGCATTGTCCTGGAAAAATCTAAAGAGTCCAAATCTTTTTTATTGCTTGAGTAAAATTAATGCATATCCTTTTCTTTAAAAGGAACACGAATGATAAGACATGCTTCACCTGTGTTAGCAATGCAATTTATGAAGAAATAGCTAAGCAACATTTTTCTGGAAAGCTTTCAAGGGAAAAGTTAGAGTTCCTTTTACATGTAAACACTGATATTTACTAGAGGATATAGCAACTTGCTTTATGAATTTTCAGCATGAAAAATGGCCAGGCAGAAACAAAGACAAAGCATTTATACCATCTGGGAAATTGAAATGAGAAATTATCTCAGGAGTCTTCTACTTCAGTCATAGAGATTGAATATGTTACATTTTACCATGATTTTCTTGTGGTTGGTTCATAACAGGTTGACAAAGTGGAAGACAGCTTTGATGTGATAAATTCTTCAGGAACAAAGCCATTAGCAGCATATCTGTTTACCAATAACAAGAAGCTGAAAGAGAAGTTTGTTGCGAAAGTCTCTGCAGGGGGTTTGGTTGTCAATGACACTACTGTACATGTAATTATGCTTTTAACTCATATAATCAAGGTGGACACATGCATGCGTTATTACAATTTATATCCACACATATCTACCTTCAAAAGTGGTGGTAATCTCCATGTCTAGGTTGCAAGTGATCCCTCAATTTGGCTAATGAGAGCATATTTAGTGTCCTCTGATGGTTAAATTGGTATGCCAAGCATAAGATGCACAAATGTTAAGTTAGGTGCGATTAATAACTTGTTTTTATAGTAGTTCTTATCATATGAGTCTCTGGAATAATGTCACTGGGAACTGAGAAGCCATTGGTGACATTAGATTTTAACTACCTTTTTTGGATATTATTTAGTCAAAAAGAATTTCTAGAATGAATTTAGTAGGGGAAAGCATAATCTTCTAAGGATATAGTAGACAATTTTTAGTTTAATGATGCAAAGGGCCATATTTTTGTGTACAGATCTTATAATCTTGTATTGAAGGCCATCATTTTCAATAGGATAAAAGCATTCACTATATTTTTTGTCGAGCTTTCTTTCATGTTTGCTTCCCAACATAGATTTTGATGTGGGAGTCAAGAGTTGACAATGTTGCTTTTTTCCTTATAAGTCATATAGTGAAGTTTTATATAGCAAACGCTAGCAGTTACTTCTCTTTGTATGCTAAATACTGTTGAAATCAGTTAGAACATAAGGTATGTTCCTATTAGTCAGAACATGCAGTGTTATAACTTCATTTTGACATTCTTATTAAATAGTAGAATGCGTATATATGATACACACCTGATATTTCAGGTTGCTGAACACACTTTACCATTTGGAGGAGTCGGGGACAGCGGAATGGGTGTGTACCATGGGAAATTCTCCTTTGATGCTTTTAGCCATAAGAAGGCTGTTCTTTATAGAGGTTTTGCTTGTGATGCATTTGTGAGATACCCACCATACACAAGGGGAAAGCTAAGATTGTTGCAGGCTCTTCTTGGTGGTAGTTTATTGAGCATAATCCGAGCTTTGCTGGGATGGTCTTAGGCTTAAAAGACAACGGGTGTGGCTGTCTATGTTGCACGTTTTCATTTCTTTCAAGCATGTAATAATATAATTTAAGGCACTCATTTCAGTATATTTTAAAGCATTAATTCACTTTGACTAAGGTTGATTGTATACAAGACTAAAAATAAATTATATAAATGATTTTCAGCTTTGTCATCTTTAATTCAATGTGATGTTTGGAATGTATTTACGATTGGTGATTGTTTGAAGATGTCAGACTAACAGGAACCTAGCTATAGTTGAAACTAGCTCTACCAAGAATTATTTTATTCTGAGGCTCTTTTTCTCAGTGCAGAACTGATATGCTCTGTTCCAGTTTGAAAGCTTAGCATTAGATGTCTGGTATCATAAGAGGCATAATGTGGGACATTCTTTCAAGTGCCACTGCTTTGAGTGATAAAGATTGAAGTTTATCTTCACTTATTAGTATTTCTCATTGTATTCAGAACATGCTAATATCAGTAAGTCTTTTGATGGCTCAGGGATGGTCGAGAATTCTATTTTCATTTCGACGTATAGCAGCATTCTCAGTATTTTCTCTCTTTTAGCTTTTCACTGCAGATCTTTAGGTCAGCATTTGCTTATAACGATGAATGAAAGGGGAATAAAGGGAAAGAAAAGCCAGCTGACTGGTTTTCTGCAGGTAAGATGCAAGAACAGAGATGTAATCCTTGAATTATATGCAGAGTTTCTAACTAATGCATTTTACAATGATGAAATTCTGTTGCAACACAAAATATCCACAAGAAAAACAAACTCTGGAGTCCGAAAGAAACTAAAACATATTCATCAACAGGAATCCCCTAAAATGCTAACCACAGTGGCTCGTTGTTCATCTGTAAGCTCTGTTGGGAAGTTAATTAGGAATACAACTTTCAAGTTTCCTCTGCCTCCGTGTTCTTTTGTGTTTGGCATACCCTGGCCTGTGATTATCCTTTGGTAGCCAGGGTGAATGATCTCATCTACTCTCAAATTCATCTTCTCCCCGCCCAGTAAAGGGATGGGAATGGTGCAACCGGTCAGAGCTTTTACCAGAGGAATTTCAATTGCCAGCTCTAAATTATCACCTTCTCTTGTAAACAAATTATGTCTTTTCTCAGCAATCACAAACGTTATATCAGCTGCATAAGCTCCTGGTCTCTCGTTGCCCATTCCTTCAAATGTAATCTTGGTTCCTTTCTTCCATCCTGGCTTCACTTTTACTGATAGAATCTCATCCTCCTGAACTATTTGTCTGCAATATAAGGATGAAAAAACATCATTAAACATTGCAAAACATCTTGTTTCTGCTTCAACATCAGATGTTGCCTACATCGGCTACGTTTTGAAAACTAATGTCAGATGTTGTTTGTGCCCCCTTAGGCTTTAGCAGACATTGCAATCTCGAAAATCACAGACAATGTCAAGAGAAAATGTTGATGACTACGAACCCGGATTCTGTAAGGACGTCTCTTGTGATCTTAATCTTCTTCATGCATCCATAGCACAACTCTTCAAGCGTGCACTCGAGCTGCCTCTCGATAGGCGGAGGTTTCACCATCCCAGTTGAGTTTGAAAACATGATGGGATTGCCGTTCCAGCGGTTTGGGCTTCTTGACAGGGTCTCAGGAAATATTCCTTTTGTATCTGTGCTTCTCAGGCTTCCATTCCTATACGCAAAGGAGGGTCGGGGGCTGGGAGCGGGGCTCCTCTTGCTTGCACTTCTTGAGATTGGAGGAGGGATGGAAGAAAAGAACGTGTCCATGCTTCGATGCTTGAAACAAGCATTATTAGCACTCGTAGGACTATTCCCTTGCAATCCATTTCCATTGTATCTATAGCTGCCAACTCCATACATGTTTCCTTTATCTCGATTCTCGTTTCCAGGGCCCTAGAAATGAAAAATTCCCTCATATGTACATGGCAAATAAGGATTCGAAATCAAGTCCTTAAGATGATATTCATCAGTTCTGGTTTAAGTCTAAGGTTCCAATTTCCATCTCTCCTCTAAACTTCTTACATGTTAAGAACACACACAAAAAAAAAAAAGAAAAAAAGAACCGAATATTAAAAGCATTTCCTAAAGACAAGTCGGGAATATTTCAGGTTATTGTCGCATGCATGGAAGTGTACACATAGATTAATACCTGGTAAGGTTCGTCGATGGTTTGGGGACGTTTGGAATGAGGTTCTTTTGAGGATGATTTCTTATGACGACGCCATGATCGTAATGCGAATAATGATCTGTAAAGTTGGGTAAGGTCCCGAAGGCTGAAACCTTTCTTCTTTTGATTAGAAATGGAGGCACATTCTCGGAGATGATCTACCATGAGAAAGAAAGGGCGGAATCGCAAGGAGAAGAAGAAGAAGAAGAAGAAGAGGGAGGACATAGACTTACCATATCCACCAGAAATTGCATGCTTAATTAACCAAATATTTAATTGTGGGGTTGTCTAAACCCCTTTTATTAGCAGAAGCCGTTACCGAGAGATATCGGCAGCCTAGCCTATTTTACTTCTTCCTTGTTTTTATTTTTTAAGGGGCGGATATTGCATTTCATAATATGAATAAAACAATGTGACAGGATGAATTATAAAAGTTTTACCTAATGATATGGCTTGTAACACACAGAAATTTCAATATTTAACATAATCCAACTTTTGCATGTGATGGTCAAAGCCAACTACTTAAATTGATTTTGGAAGTAACCGAACAAAATTTGACTTAATGATAATTTTTTAAAAAATAAAAAAATATTATGAAAAGTGGACAACAAAATTGCCCTAATTGTTTAAGTATTGAAAAATTCATAATATATCGGAGTTATATATATATATATATATAATCTACTTATATTGATGTAAAATTAATTTAATTTTATAGTTTTTTATATTTTTTATACGATTTATATTTAGTTAATACAACTGTTGAATCTTAATGTCTATTCGTGCAAATTAAAAATGTCAAATTTTAAATTAATTAAAAATATTTAACTTTTTGTTTGATACAATAAAATTTCCACCATTAAATATATATTAAAAAATGTCGTATTCTCAATTAATTAATTTAATAAGAATATCGAATTAACTTGAAACTTTACATGCATGATGAGTACATAATATATATATATATATCTTTTTATTATATATTTAATTAAATTCACACACCTTGCGGATACAAGTAAATTGTTAAACCCAATAATCGATTTAACTTAGATTCATCCTCTCTGTGTTTATTTTCTTCATATGGCACACTCAATTTCAGACAAGCAAGGAATTCATGAATAAGGTAGCAGATCAGAATATTAAACTATTATATTCCTTGACCTTGAAATTAAGATGCATGTGTCACGGGCCACAGTCCAGACCCACCAGGAGGCCCAAGAGGTGACACAGTCCGGACCCGCCAGGAGGCCCAAGAGGGTGCCAGCCCACTAGACCCATGTAGGGGGGGCTGCTGGAAAATTCAAATTTTCCCTCCCAACCGAACTTCTAGAACCTCCCAAATGTTTTGGAGGGAAATCTTTTGGGGGGAATACTTTGAATTGAAAACTTTGGAGGGAAATCTTTTGGGGGGAATACTTTGAATTAAAAACTTTGGAGGGAAAAGTGGGTGGGGAACCTTGGCTATAAATAGCCCCATCCACCATTGTGTAAATCATCCATTCTTGCATCCTTTGTATTTCAATTCATTCAATATAAAGAGTTTAGTTTTTCTCTAGCATTCTCTTCCCATTTTTCCTTCCTTGTTTATGCAAGCTTGCTTGCCGGCTTAAAGCCATTGTGCGGGTGTTGAGCGCTTGTCGGGTGAGTAAGGCTGACTTGGGTTCTACTGCCGAGCTAAGGGCTGAATCCAAGGCCACACGAAGGTGGTCTTAAGAATCGTCTCGTGACACATGGACAAGATAGCATAGCATATTGGAAAAAGAACCTCGATGAAATTAGCAAATAGTTTAATAGTATTGGCTTGATGACTTTCAGCTATTAATTATAGCGCTGCATGTGACTTTGAAGCACAAAACCCACGACTCTGAAAGAAAAGAAAAAACAAGAGCAAATGATAACATGGGCTCACTAAAAGAGTAAGGTGCATGCATCATAATAGGTGATTATGGTTCAACTTCTATAGCCAAATTATTCAATTTTCATTTTGGGTGAAGATTAGGCTTATTTTAGGGGGAAACCCCCTAATAATCAGACTTATAACCAAGACCTGGTATAAGTACTTTATATATATATATATATAGGAATTTTGATCATATATCATTTAATTTAATAATAAATGTATATATTTTTTATTCAATATGTCAAATTTGAATTATTTTCCATTAAATGAAACAAGTTTGTATAAAGATGGAAAGATTCCCTTCTTGATTATGATAAGTTTAACTTGATGCTTTTCTTGAACATGATAAAATGGACAAGTAATTTGGTGCGGTGAGTTACTTTATAGGTGGATTAAGACTTAATCCTAGCTCCTAATCAAGAAAACATAGCTTTGTAAATCCTAGGTATTACCTTCAAGGACCTTCCATATTACTACTATTAAATAGAGAAAGTTTCCAAATTTCTCACAAGGCCCATGGTAGTTTGACAATTGAAATAAACGAATATTCCTTTCGCACAAAACTGAGCAAAAGGATCCACCCACCACTCTCTCTTTTCCCATTAGTTTTCTTAATTCAATGGCATGATTCTCTATTTCACTCTTTCGTATGAACATCTCAATTCAATTATTTTCTCCATCCTATCATTTCGATTTGTTTTTAGGGTAACGTGGGATTAGGGTTTTCCATAAAATATTAGTAGCAAAACTCGTGAAAATAGTTGGAAAAATGTGTGCATGGATGCATTATTGTTTGCCATTTTTGTCAAGGATTGCCCTTGCAGCTGGAGTTAATTTCTTCGAAATTGCACTTGCTCTATAATCTTGACCATTCTACTTTGCTTTTTCAGGAGGGTTTTTCATTTTCATAAATTATCATTTTTTTTAATAAAACAAACGCGTTTTTATCCTGAAAAAGATATATATAAAAATCTCCAATTCTCCAAAAATAAAAAACAAAAAAAAAGGATTTATTACCTCTTAGCTATGGATTTAAATAATTTGAATAAAAAATATTGAATTCACTTCCAAATTCGAATTATTTTAGCAATTTTTTCATCTCTTAAACCAAAAAAATCCTTAAACATTTGATTGTTGGAACCAGTAAACATTATGGTAAAAGTGTGACGGAGTTCATTGATTCTGCCATTTAACTACACTTATAATTGAACCCAAAGCAAAATCTCAAAAAATCATAAGACAGGCAGTCAGTCTACCGAGTCAACTCCCAAAGTCCCAAACCCAAGCTCCTTACTCCCCAAGTTAAAGACCAAAGACCAACGCGCAAAGCAGCCGATCCAGATGACCCTACCCTCCACATATTTCAATGTCATCTCCATTTTGTCACGATCAAAACCAAAATCATTGTACAATACCGATTTTGCCCATACCCAAACCGCGTAAGAAGTGGAAACTGGAACTGAAGCTACCAACTCCAGAGGAAGATTCCAAACCCTATCCGAAACTCCTTGACCAGACACAGCTTATTTAAAACTCTAAGCTGAAATAAACTTTCAAAACTTATTTAAAGAAAAAGGAAAAAGAAAATAAAATTGAAAAGCGCGCGCCTACACAAGAAGGAGCCTAGTCTTCAGCCAAGAAGTCACCTTCACACCTTCCCAACGAAGTTCTCAGGGGCTTTGTGTTTTTCTATTTCTTTTTCATCAGAAAAGAAATGGTCTTTTAAGTACCCTTTTGGCCTCTGATTCCAAAAATTCTTTCTTTTGATTTTTGCAATAGATTTCTTTGTGGGTTTTTGATCCTTAGTAGAGATGGCTGGCCAGGAAATGAAAGGAAAACGAGCGTCATTGATGATCATGGTTTTCGTCTTTCAGGTTCTCTCTGCACATTTACATGGCTGTTATGCAGCAACCGGTCAAGGTCAGCCACTATGGAAGAGGAGTACAGTCCATCCAGCGGTTGTTAATGGTTTTGGCTCCTCTGTTTTCCTTCCTGTTTCTGGCAATGTCTATCCTCTTGGGTACTGCCTTTTCTGTTTTTTTAAACGTTGGTTTTGTTTATTTTGAGTTTTTTTGTTCTTTCTAAGTTTGTTTGGTACATGGTTTGGTTTCTCTATATGCTGCTTTGTTCTGAATTTGATCACTGATAAAGATGCTGGTTAAATTTTGTTTATGCCAATTGAATTGATTCTTTGTTTTCTTTTTCTGGTTATGCAATTTTCTTGAACTTGTTGCACAATATTTGAAGTATTTCTCGTTACATTCTCTAAATTTGATTTCATGTTCTGTTCTTGGTAAATTTCAGGGTTCATTGGATCTGTCTGTAGTTTCACTGAGATACCTTAAATCCTCTTTGTTTTCCTTCTCTCGTATGTTTTTAATCTTTCAGATAATTTCATTATCCCTTTGACCTTCCAAGTTGGATTCCTTGGCCAAATTCTAGGTACCAATTCCCCATGATAAGTTGATAACATTTCTTAAAGATGTTTTCCTTTTTTCCTCCAAATTTTCCTCTCTTATCTCCTCTTATTGGTATAATTAATTTCTTGGGTTTGTAGTTATTTTCCAATTTGATTGCAATAAAATTGAATTTTCCATGATGATATGACTTTGAGTTCACTCTTGGTTTGCCCTCTCTTTTTATCTACATATTAAAGGACAACCGCTGAAGTTCATGGAATTCCCATTTCTGTCAATTGTCAGGTACTATTCTGTGGAACTTAAGATAGGCAACCCACCTAAGCCTTTTCAGCTTGATATTGATACTGGCAGCGACCTCACTTGGGTCCAATGTGATGCTCCTTGTAGTGGTTGCACTCAGGTAAATTTCTTACTCCAATATGATCATAGCATTAGAATGATTTGCAAGAAAAAAACAAAGAATGCTAGGTTCTTATGATGCCTTTATCTTCCTTTTTGCAGCCTCGTGACCGTCTTTACAAGCCCGCTAGGAACAACTTTCTGCCTTGCAAGGATCCCATGTGTGCTGCACTTAACTCTCCAAAATCAAATCCATGCAAGAATCCAAATGAAAAATGTGGCTTTCAAGTTGAATATGCTGACCATGGTTCAGTTCTTGGTGTCATGGTCTCAGACAACTTTCCCCTGGGCCTTGTCAATGGCTCCCTTTCTAATCCCCTTTTGGCCTTTGGGTGGGAATTTCCAACACTTCTTCTTAATTTACAACCTTTGAATTTCAGAAGTGATTTCAACCGTATCAATAACTCAGAATTTTGTCAATTTTAAAAATGGCTTGCTTTCGAAGTAAAATGTTGAAATTTGTACAGTTTGTGTATTGTGTTTATAGATACATTCACTTCCATGATAACTAACGATACTGTGTTTTTCCTCATCTGCAGATGTGGATATCGTCTACAAAATCATGGTCCACAACCTCTTCCTAACACTGCTGGAGTCCTTGGACTTGGCAAAAGTAAAGCAAGCATCTCATCACAATTGAGTGGCATGGGTATAACAAAAAATGTGGTAGGTCATTGTTTCAGTGGACAAGGGGGAGGGTTTTTGTTCCTTGGAGCTGATTTCGTCCCTAAATCAGGAATGACTTGGACGCCAATGTTGAAAAATTCCTTTAAGTAAGCACAATCAGATTATATTTTCTTTACTTCTTTACCAGTTCCATGTTACCTCTAACGTGTGTTTCTTTCTTGTTGGTTTCGTTTCAGTAAACATTATTCTTCTGGTCCAGCAGAACTTCTTTTTGGTGCGAAGCCTACTGGTGTAAAGGGCCTTGATGTTATTTTTGACACTGGAGCCACGTACACTTACTTGAGTTCTAAAGTTTACCAAACTGTACTCAATCTGGTAAGACATAAAAAACAAACATCAATGCACAAAACCTTATGAATGCAAACACATTACCAGAACTGATTGCTCACATCATTTTTCAGATAAGGAAAGATCTAACCGGAAAGCAACTACGAGATGTGAAAGATAACGCTCTGCCAATCTGCTGGAAAGGTGCAAAACCTTTTAAATCTGTGCGAGATGTTAGGAACTATTTTAACACGCTGGTGCTGAGTTTTCCCGGTGCAAATAAGCTAGTATTACCACCTGAAGCTTATCTCATTGTCACTGTAAGTACCTCTGGAAACCATTAATTGTTTTGGTTTTCAAAGAATCAAAACTAAATGTACAGTTCTGTGGAGTTAAAAAGAGAATGCAATATAAGAAGATCATTTTTCTCAGGAACGAGGAAATGTTTGCCTAGGAATTTTGAGTGGCACTGAAGCTGGACTAGGAATTACCAATGTGATTGGAGGTAAGAGTGTTTTTAGTTTTGCATATAGCTTGATCAGTCATTTTGCTTCTGAGTTTCTAATTTGTTCGCCTTTCCTTGCAATCCAAATTTTCCTTGTGGGGATGCTGTACAGACATTTCATTGCAAGATAAACTGGTGATATATGATAATGAGAACCAGAGGATTGGATGGGCTTCTGCAGATTGTACTCGCAAGCCTCGATGATTATGAACCTATTCTCTTGTATCATGCAAGAAAAACTAAATGAAATGACTGAATAAAGTATAAGGCCAAAAAAATAGCTTCATTCTTCAACTGAGGGTACGTACTTTTTGTTTAGTTGTAGAAGAAGGCTCATTACCATGATGCTTCTCTTTGATAATACACAAGGGTTGAAAAATGTAAGCGGGTATCTTATTGGAACTATGATGGAGGCAATACCAATGGCTTTTACAAAAGACATTCACAATGCCCTTTGATATATCTTACGCTGCAAGTTAGCTTTAGAAAGTTTCATATCCATGCATCTTGTAGAATGCACTACTAAAATCTCTGTTTTCTGTTCCCTCTAGTAATAGATATTGGTATATTTGAAGAACAAAAGGCTTAAAAAGTATGATCCAGGTACAATGGTCTCTCAGTCACAAACACCCTTACAATGATTTGATAGACTTTCTGCACTCATCATTTCAACTTCCCAACTCCTCCACTTTGGGTTACCTCAAAGGTAATCAAAATGAGTGTATCAGAAATAAACAAAGGTGTTGGGACCTGATGGCTCTGGCCTTCTCTCTCTCTCTGTGTCTCTTTCTCTTCTTTTAAGCTGGAAAAAGATATCAATCATTTCAAATGCAAGGACCCATCTCCCTTTTACACATTTTTCAGAGGAAGGAAGCATCATTCCCACAATTAAAAATGTTCATGACAAGAGTTCTTAATGAACTTTCTCTTATATATTCATTACTGTTTTGCCATTGGTTATTCTCCATAGACTTTTTTAAGTATTCGGTAGTTTCCTATCATGTGAAAATTCAGTGATTGAGAATTTTGTTATCATAGAAATGGACCAGATTTGCAAATGGGAAAAAGAAAACAAGGAAGATGACAAGGATCAAATCTGTGGACCCACCATTTCTTTTCTCTTAATTCTTACCCCACACGTGTGCTCTTCTTTTTGTTACCCAAAAGTTCAACAGACCAACTTTGCCCTTGCCAATCCCGAGTCCGTATTAAATATTAAGGGACAATTTCGACTATACATGTTAGTACACAAAATTAAAAAACAATGAAATGACTTCAAAATCTGTGTTATTGTTCATCTTCACTGATAAGTGTAAATGAATTACAGATGATAAATCTGGATCATATTAAAACTCCATTAATGATTATATTTTATATTAATGAAACCAATCTACTATATAATTTAAAAGCAAAAAAATAAGATTTAAAAAAATTCTAATCATGGTTTAATTTACATCTTAACCCATTTTAGTCCAATTACATAAATTTATTATACTCTTTATTTGAAGATTTTTTTTTGTTTATCCAACATGAGCCCATTTTTACTAGTATTAAAAATGTTCAACAATATATTTCTAGGTTAAAAGAAAAATAAAAAGCTTTCTTGTAGATGTGTCTTACTAATTTCTCTTTATAATCCTTTTATTCGGAATCAACTTGGTAAAACTCCATTAATTTTTATTAATGAAAATGAATTGAATAAATGTAGAGAATTTATACTAAACAAAAATTATTTTTGGCTTTAACATGCAAAAAAAAAGTACATGTAAAAAAATTAAAAAATTTTTTTGCGACATGCAAAAAAAGATTATTTAAAGTTAAATATGTATTGAAATTGAAATATAATTTTGAAACGGGTTTTTAAATTTTAATTTAAACAAAAAATATAAACATTAAATTTCAATTATATTAAAAAAGAGTAACAACCGTTAAATTAAGTAGAAATTAGGAGTAAATTTGATTTATTTATAATAATTATTGATTCCTAATCTAATTAAAACTTTGGCATTTCCCAAAAACCTGTTTTTTCTCATTTTCCACAAGGTTACAAAAACCATTTTATCTGTATAAAATAAGAATTAATTTTAATGGTGAAAAACAGGTGGACGCTGTCCGACGTTGCAGACTCGCGTCTATTAAATGCACTAAAACCCAGAGTCCGAACCCGGCCAATCAGACTTAAATCTCTCTCCTGAATATTTTCTTTCTCAAAACTCTCTTTTTGATCCAAACAAAACAGTCTTTTTCCTCTTTTCCCTTTTATAGTTTCTTAGATTCCCAATAATCCAACGTATTTTTCGATTGTTACAAAAGATTTGCTCAACCATAAAAGATGGATGTGAAGAAAATGAAAGCAACAGTGCCATGGATGATGATGTTCTTTCTAGTGTTGCCTGCAACTTTCCCAGGGTGTTTCTCATCTGACAGTCAGCAACCCAACAAGAAAAAGTCAACCCATCCAAAAGTTGCTAATGGGTTTGGTTCATCTGTTCTTTTTCCTCTTACTGGAAATGTTTATCCTTTCGGGTAAGTTCGTCTCCATTGTTTTTTTGAAGTGTAAGTTTGTTTATATTTTCTTGCTCAATCTTTAGCTTTCTTCAAGTATGTTAGTTTTATGATACTTTGTTTTCTTGCATGTGTAGCTTTGTTTGTGAAACTGGGATTCTTGCTGATTTTCTTCTGAGTCTTGTTTTCTACTGGGGATTTTGAGTATCACTTGATTAGTTCTTGTCTTGCCTTTCTCTACTGTGTTCTTTTTAGTTTGTAGTATAAATTTTGAGAAGAATTCTTGAAATGTTTCTCCTTTGGATTCTCTAATATGATATCTTGTATCATCATATTGATGAAATCAAAACTCAGGGCCTATGGGAGTATGGTTTCAATGAACAATCTTGTCTCTTATAATAGTATAGTTCTGTTTATAAAATTTTTGATAGTATTTATTTTACCCTTCTCTCCAATGATTGAAAATCAAGGAATTCTTGCTTTCCTTGAAACAATCTGCAGGTACTACTCTTTGTCGCTTAGCATAGGCCATCCACCCAAGGTTTTTGAGTTTGATATTGATACAGGCAGTGACCTCACTTGGGTCCAATGTGATGCACCTTGCAACGGTTGCACCAAGGTAAATTTGTGACTAGGTGTTGATTCCTACCATGTCCTTGCTTATCTCTTGTTATGTCCTTGTCTCTTTATAGCCCGTCAATGATCTTTACAAGCCTAAAAAACATGTGCTTGTACGCTGTGAGCATCCCTCCTGTGGTGCGGTTCACTTCCCAGGAAGTCCTCAATGTGAGACACCGGATGACCAATGTGACTTTGAGGTCGAGTATGTTGATCATGGTTCAGTTACTGGTGTGATGGTCACTGACCTCTTTTCCCTTAGACTTACGAATGGCTCCCTTATTCGTCCCCGTTTGACGTTTGGGTGGGTGTATTTTTGCTCTCTTTATAAACTTAGCAACCTTGAAGTTTCAGTTTTGGCAATACTGTCGATTCTACCATGAAAGGAGTGTCCTGATCTGTGGAAATGGCTTCAGCTTTGACAGAAGTACTCACTTCCTAATAACCGCATGTCATCTTTTCTTATCCTTTTTCTATAGATGCGCTTATGATGTGAAGAATCCTGGTCCATACCCTCCTCCTTCAACAGCTGGAGTCCTCGCGCTTGGCAATGGCAAAGCAAGCATCTTGTCACAGCTGCAAAGCTTCGATCTAATAAGAAATGTAATAGGCCATTGTTTAAGCGGGAAAGGTGGAGGATACTTGTTCCTAGGATATGATCTTGTCCCTTCTTCAGGAATTGTTTGGATGCCCATGTCAGACGGCGTGTAAGCATTATTATATCCACTAGCTTTCCTTCCATTGCAACTTCATCTTACCATTTAACTTTTGTTCTCTGTTTTTGGGTTATTTTATTTCAGTAAGCATTATTTGTCCAGTCCAGCAGAACTCCTTTTTGGTGGAAAACCTACTGGTATAAAGAACCTAAAAATAGTTTTTGACAGTGGGAGTTCCTACACTTACTTCTGCTTGCGAGTTTATGAAGCTGTACTTGATCTGGTAAGAAAATCAGTAGGAGTGCTCCCCTGTTGAGAGAAATCTTGAAGCTTTGTTTAAGGGACTGATCCAAAATTGCATGTTACAGGTAAGCAGAGGGTTAACGGGGAAGCCATTGAATACAGTGCACGATCAAGCTCTTCCAATCTGCTGGAAAGGCCCAAAACCTTTCAAATCTGTTCATGATGTCAAGAACTATTTCAGCAGCTTGACACTGAGCTTTACAAACACCAGGAATATTCAGTTACAGTTACCACCTGAAGCTTATCTTATTGTCACGGTGAGCAATGGATTAATCAACGATTTTCAAAGCAATATGATATGAGCAAGCAAGCACGTGTGCAGCGACACATCTAACATGCTCATCCATCGCAGGAACATGGAAATGCATGCTTAGGAGTCTTGAATGGCACAGAAGCGGGACTGGGCGACTTCAACATAATTGGAGGTTAGAAACAATAGAGAAGAGACAGGGTCCATGCTTTCCTTCCTTACTTTGGGCTAACCATTCCTCGTTCATCTTTTTGCTCCTCAGACATCTCATTGCAGGACAAAATGGTAGTTTATGACAACGAGAAGCAGCAGATTGGATGGGTGTCTGCAAATTGTGATAGGCTTCCCAAGTCGTGAACCATTTCATTCTCTTAGCATTTGCTATTCGTCTTTATAATTGCATTCACCATTTTCTTACCAGTGTGTTTTTTTTCTTTTGTTCTTCCTCCTGTTTGTTAACAGTTTGGACAGTGATTATAACGAAGATATTCAACAACCATATGCAGCCAATTTTGGTATCTTAGAAGAGAATCATCCCGCAACACAAGCTTCCAGCAAGAGCAACATGCGGGTTCACAAAAGGGAGCTCTGATATAGTAAAAGATAAAGCAAAACAACTTCATACTATCAGATGTAGCATATACATACATTTGTTTGCTTGTAGAACTACATTCGAACAGTTCCTCTTTTTGTAACCTACAAGGTATAAGATGTAAATGGGTATTATCCCAGATACAAAGGTAATACAAATATTTTTAGCAGAAGAAATTCAAACATAACCTGGAAAACTTTTGACATGTTTTCTGGCATTTCTGCTGCAAGTTAGCTACACGGATTTCCGATATGGAAAACGATGCATGCTTGTCCACAGAATTATGATGATTGGTAGAAAGAAGCCGTCTCAGAAATGACTCAATTTGGTTAATATTTCCCATTATGTAAAGAATACGTTAAACCTGCGTAACATCAGCAAGATTAGCAACAGTGTAATCCATCAGATTAATGCTGTAAAAGACATATGAGGATAAACATAGTAGTGCGTTTGTGGATGAACTGTTTATGACCCTATTATGGTGTGACTAACCCAATCATATGTAGTTTCCAGGTTTTAAAGAATCATGAACATCTACTTGAGGAGGCTATGATACTGAGTTACACTAATCTCTTCCATCAACCTCCTTCAATCGTAGTTTTCAAGCATTTGACTTGGGAGTCATCTAATAAGCCCTCTGGTCATGGTGAAAATACTCTACAGACATAGAAATACATATTCATGGAGCCCGAAGGTGAAAGCTTGCTGGCTGAGGTCTGATAAGCCAGGAATTAGATATCGATGTGTTATTCATATACGGTCCTCCAGACTCTAAACTACAAATATATCCATAGATTTAAAATATTAACAAATGTTCATAAAAAGTAGGAAAAAACGATGGAAACTTTTAGTAAATGTTGAAAATTTGAAATGAAATTTTAGCATATATTTATTTTTATATATAATTATACATATTTTAAAGTCATAAGATAAGAATGACTGCATACTAAAATGCTACAAAGTACATTGGTAAATATGTACGCTGCGAAAAATATATACAATCAAGATTAATATATTATTTATAATTTACACAAGAAATAAAAAAAAATTGAATAAATTTGTAAAATATTGATTTTCAATAACACCAAATATTATTAATAATACCTAACACCACATTGAATTCCTTGGAAGTTAATATCACAAATTGAGCTTTCACTTTCTTTGGTATGGTGAGTTATTTCATAATATTGAAATCCATATATAACATTTTGATAACCGGTTAAATAATTCTGCGCAACAATATTTGACTCGGCTAACATGAACCTGATATCCAGGTAAAGGAAACTGATTATAATCCACATGTAATTTAATTGGTTGATCATATTCAAAAGTTTGCTTTCCAATATGAGAATATGGTGGATGTTCAACATGTGCATTGATTGTTCATGGTTATGTAACCCATAAAGACCATCATACCAACTATTAGTACTTGATATCATTCTGATTTCATAACCAATTGAGTTTTGTTCTATGGTTATACTCAGCTAAAATCCTCAGTAAAATTATTCATTAATCGAAAGTTTCATAGATATTTTTTTGAAATACCATCGATATTACTCTATATATCCTCGATATTCAGCAAAATTCGTGACCTTTTACTGCAGATATTTGAAATACCCATGGATATATGAATATATACATAGATAATTTGTCGTATGAATAATAAAATGAATGATTATATCAAGCACATAGATGCAGTGATGCATCGACTAATATTTAATTCAAAGCTGGTAAGCACCTTTATAAACACTCTTGTAGAAAAACAATGAAAAATTATATACTCTATTTCACATATGATTGATGCTCAATTGAGTGTAGTTTAGTTGGGCAGTTTGCACGTGATACTCCCCTGCCCCCCAACCCCTTTTCTTTTCTCTCCTCTTTCATGAAGTCAACGAAAGCTAATTTAAATTTTCCCAATACAATGGGAAAAAGGAATGCATCAATACTGACCTTGATGGTTGGAAAAATCATAAGCAAGATCCTCTGTGAACGGTTAAACTCTGCATGCTACAAAATATAATTTGCACACTGCAAAAGTGAAAGAGCCAAAATTAGAGAAAGAAAAGGAAATACTATAGAATCACAAAAGATATTATTATGCATGATATTGCTAAATTTTACATCCTCTTCACAGCTCCCTAAAAGCTTAAATTGCTTATTGCAACACCGATATTAAGCATTCGAAATGTCATTGGATTATTCATGAAGATAATTATTCAGCTAATTATTGCGATGAATGACAGATTACTAAATCATCACGCAACTAAGATACGTGTAGCTGCAATATCAGGACTAGCTAAGTTAGGTATAATACCAAAGAAGTTATACCAAGGAACATAAAAAGAATGGCAATTATTGTAATATAGAAACATTTCCAGAAAGTGTATAAAGTGATATAACCTTTGCATGGCAGATTTTCGTTATAGCGTCAACATGAAAATTCTGTAGTTCTTCAAGTGTTGTAACATCCAAACCACCGATATCTTCACCCTGGAAAAGAGGGTTGATCAGTTTAGATTTTAAGCTTTTCTAACACAATTTTTGTTTCATAGGTCTGGATGGGACTTAAAAATCTACCAAAAAAAAATATAAATCATAACCATTTCAAGACACTTACACAATAAACAAATTCAACTAAATAGCAGACACTAGAACAGTTACACCATATATATTGAGTGGTCCTACTCATTTAGAATAGCCAATACCATAAAACACACAAATAAAGCTGCAGCTCAACTTTCAGCTTCACTAACAGGCTACATTGGTACTTAAGTAGGCCTATGTCAAACTTCAGAAATATAAAAAGGTGGTCCTAAGATGCACAAGATCAAACAAAATCTGGAACGTGGCATTTCAATATCAGGCTTATATAACTGAAACTAGAGCACCAACAATTGATACAATTTCCATTTCAGTAATGATCCAAATAATCGAGGAAAAGAGCAAGGAAGAGCAAAAAGAAAGAAACAAGAAATTTAAGAAGCATAAAAGACTCCATCAGCATTCACTACGCGGTGCTATCCTATCATAAATCGATTAAGGTTGAGGTAGGTTGAATGCTTAACATAATACTAAAACCTAACTTGTTTGTTTCTACCATTCACTTCAGATGACAGTATTGGGCTTACAGAGGAATTAAGAGTGTTAAGTGGTATTTATCCACAGCAGTTAAGTTTGGGGTTTGTTTATTGAGGTTTGTCCTCTCCACCCATTGCCAATTGGTTCGTCGACTCACTGCTTAGAACATTCATCCCATGCCAGGATCAATTTCCATAAGAACTGCACTCATATATCTTATAGCTTCCTCACTGGCTTGGAAGATGAACACTACTTTTATACTCATATTGGGGCTGAACCCTTTTATAGAAGCCAACCAGATGGCAGAAAGATAGATTTATAATTGAAGAAACATCAACAACTATAAACTGGCACGAGAAAATAAACATATGAGTTCATTTCTTCAAATCATGATCAAGAAATAACATACCTTCATTCTGGAAACAAGCCTTTCTAGTTCTCCACATCTTCTCCTTTCTTCCTGATAGCAAGCTCTTAACTCTTCATATGTTTTCATCCCATGTAAATTTTCACCATTTTCTTCCTCTTTGAACAATTTAAATGAGTGATCATTGGATGGCAAAAGCCCATTTCTTTCTCCTGTTTGCGAAATATTTGATAATATGTCCTCAGCATTAACACCAGGTTTTCTCATCTTTGCCACAAGCACCCACATTTTGGCAAGCTCATTCTCCAGATCTTCCTCACGTCTCTTTGATTCATTAATTCTTCTTCGCAAATCACCTTCTTTTTGATCTCTCTCAGAAAGTGCAGCTTCCAGGGCAGCCTCCCTTTGGTTTCTCGTGTTAAGTTCTTTCTGCAACTCCTCAATGAGAATTCCATTCTCTTGTTTCCTGGGACGACCATCAGGCCAAGCACCACCCATGTTATTTTGTCTAAAATCATGTGGAGCAGTCCTCTGACAACAGTTGGATCTGCAGCGTGCCTCTTTTGCAGCAGCCAGTTCACCAGTCAGTTTAGCATTTTCATACGAAAGCCTGGTTACTTCTTCAGCCAAGTTTCGAAGTTCAACTGCAGCTGCTGCCGCCAACTCTTTTGCGTATGAAGCTTCCTCTGCCAGTTTATTACTGTGAATTTCAAGCCCATCCTTCTCTTCCGTTAATTTCACCTTCTCTTGCTTCAGGCCTTCTATCTCAGCAGCCTAAGAAAATAAACAGGTTGAACACATGAGTAAAACCCTTCAAGGAAGAGTGTTTAGCTATTACGCCTCCCTTCAGTAAGCAGAGAACAAAAGTAGCATTCTGAGTTCATATCGCTTAAGATGCCAGAATTAATAAAGGAGGAATAACCTGAATAAGAACTTGGGAATTCAACAAGGTATTTTTGTCACACTCTTTGGAGTCCTCCTGGGAAAATACTCGATTCAAGCTTATGACACTAGTTGGTGTATTATCATCACCATAAGTTTCTTTGCATGAACCAATTCCATTCTTCCCATCATTGTTCTGTAATAATTCCTCAGAACAAGTTTTTTCTGGGCTGGCCTCATTATCTGCACTTTCTTTTGGAATCCTGGAGCTTTTATCTGTTAATGAATTCAGCTGTTGCCTTAGTAGAAGAATAGTTTCTTGCATCTCAGCATTCTCCGATATCTATTAAGAGAATCAAAGATTATTTTTAATATACAAAGACTAAAATAATAAAGAAGGGGGAAGAAAATGCAACTTTAGAAATTCTACCTTCCTTTGAAGTTGCTCCTGAAGTATCCTATTGTCTGCTGACTTGATCTTAAATAGACATTCCATAACAAGCACTCAAATTAGTATAATATTCATGGCATTTGACATTAAAATACCATTACCACGACAACCAAGGAAATAGAATAACGAACCTCAAGTTCAAAAGTTTTCTCATTTAGCTGTGTCGTAAGCTTTGACAGAGCCTACATTAGAGAGTCATAAACTGAATCAGCAAGAAAGAGGGGCCAAAAAGAAAAAGTCCTCAGAGAGAATGAGCAACAAACAAATGATATATTACAACCTACTAACCCCCCATCACACCCCACAAAAAAATATTAAAAAGAAAACAGCGGTTTATTATTTTATTTTTGGCCATCAAAAGTCAAAGCATTGTAATTTGTTATCTTTCATTTCGATCCTCACTATAACATAAAACCACTGTCAGACAGAAAGAAGTTTTATTGAAACTTCTAAACATAATAAAACAGAAAATTTGAAAGATTATTTTTTTAAAAAAAGTGAGATAGAATTAACCTCAAAAGCAGAAGTTATTCACACAACTGCACAGGGCTAATAGAATGTTGCACATTTCTTCCACCAACTGACATGGAAAGTTGTGGATTAAATTGGAAATACCCAATGTGAATACTAGGCAAATTTCTCTGCACAATGTGGTTGCATCACCCAAAAATTCTGGGATTTAACCATCTAAGTGTTCAAAGCTTAATTTTCTATTTGTTGATTCCATCAATTTCTCTCATTTCTGTCCATACCAATCCATTACTTGATGCATGCTTACCTGTGACATTTCAGCACTATTTGATGTTTGTGGAGTCTTCTCAGCTGATCCAATCATTCGTTGTTCCAAAACACGTATTTGATGCCTCTTTTCACTAATTTCATCCTTCAACTTCCGCATTTGCTCCTGTATTAACCAATATGAACATTGTGAGTCATTGATTATTGCCCATTAAATTTAGAAATTCTCATAAGGTGCTGAGTATAATGTGTAGCTCACCCTAAGCTGTGAATCATCAGGGCTGCTAGCCGCTTTCTCTGACAGCCTTTTCAGAGAACTAATAGACAATGCGACTTCTCCAGCTAGCATTTTCATCTGCTCTTGAAGAAGATCCATTTGATCCGTAATAGTGGTCCCACTCTGGAAAGTGCATTCAGCAATCCCAGTTAATATAACATTTTGAGCAATAACTTATAGGCTATAGCACTTATTTACATGTTATCTGAATAACCCCAAAATATGAGCAGAAGGAGCGTTAGTTTTCACAATTACGATAGTGAGAAAATTTATTTACAAGAACTTAAGTAAGCAAAGGTTTATTTAAACCCCACAAAGGACCAGAACGAAAGCAACTGTACCAAAAAAAATGTATTACATTACCATGCAAAAATATGCAACAGTGGGAAAGAATCTTAACAAGTTAATTTCAAATAACCACCACACAAGTTCGGGCTTTCTTTTGAAAATCTCAAACAATGTACATGTACATAATTTTTTGGCACTCTTATGCATAATCTTAACAAAACATAGTAGAAGAAAAGGCAGTAAACTTGAGTAAAAGCATATCCTTGAACCAACAGCCTCAATGCACAAATGTAGAAAACCTAAAAAAACAAATTAGGACAATCAGATTCCCACAGACAACGTGATTGAATATATTTAAGAGAGAAGGATACCACCCATCAAGAAATCCTGGTTTCTCTTATAAGTTACATCTTATAATGCTTCTCCAAGTTATTCTATTACAGCTTTCTTAGCTCATGCTGAAGTTTTAAATTTCTAGGTCATATAAACCCTGTATGGATCACAAGGTAAAAACCATCAGGTTGTCCTGCCAAATTTGTTTTCTAATTAGTTTGATTTAAAAGTTTCAGTTTTAGCTCCTTCATCTCATGTGTTGAAGTATCAGCTTTATCATTTTTCAACTACTGACCTTTGCAATGGAAGTTATATCTGTCAGATGGAATTTGATGAAGGCAACTATAGCTAAATCGTAATAGAAATGCAGAATACCAAATATGATGCTAAGGCCCTAGTACTTGGAAATCAAGCATAACACTGAAAAATAAATAAAACAAAAGTACAAAATAAAATCTTGAGTTCCAGCAGCTTCTTTTCATGCTGCATCACTTGCCACCTTGGATAATCATAAATGAAAAAAAAAAGGAAAAAAGTAATAAGTGTTCTTACTGAAGGCAAACGACGACCACCGACAGTTGCACTAAACAAGTCACCAGCTTGAGTTCTTTCTGGAAATGAATCAATAATTGCAGGATCATCTCCTCTCCTACTAACTGATTTTCTCCGTACATCTTTTGTATCATTAAATGTGACTTTGTCTTGCAAAGATTTTGAACAAGATGCAGGAGACCCACTAGCAGAGCTCCCACTATCAGCACTCACTGACTGTCCAGCCAGATTCTCAGGTTTCTACAGAGGAATATTCTCAAAGACATTGATTAGTTTAGTTTAGTTAGTTTGAATTTCCAAGTACAAAATCAAAGATGCTAAAAACAAAAATTTTAGAAAAACCGAAAGAAAAAAATATCTAGAAGCACGTAGTTTGAGTTTTCCTTTATTTCCATATTCAAATACAACGTGGAGCAAGACAGAAAGATTACAGTGAACTTTTAATTTCCATTTTCGAATCCTTCTTAATCCTTTCTCAGTTACTTGTTATGAGGAATGCTTTCAACTTTTTCAGATTCACCTTTTTTCTAACAATTATAACAACTGCTGCTCTCATGGAAAAATTATTATAATTCAAAAAATGTGAGAAATAAATAAATTTATTCAGAGTTATCATAATTGCATTCTTTGATATGAAAATGTTTCAGATTGATCAATTGTCATAGTCATCCAAGTCTTAAATTCAGTAGCACAAAGGCATATATCTAATTACAAGAAATCAAGAACGCAGCAGTAGACTAGTGATGTAAAGCCACAGGTGGATGAGGGCAGAGGTGGTTGGGGGAAGGGGGAAGGGGGAAGGGTTAAATTAATGGTAACACGGTGAAACACACAGGTAGATATGAATGGCGTTGACAGCAATAAGTTTAAAGGAAATATAGCTTGAGAGAAGCATACATATAAAAAGTGGAGGAATATTGAAACAACAAAACAATGGTCAGTCTACATTTGTCCATTTTGACAACCACCATAGTCCAAAAATAAATCTCCACTTTCACACCCCATGCTTAAGGCAAAAGAACAGGGAAATACATATCAGAACTCACTCTTAGTTTAAACCAGCCAAGCATTCCACGCCGCCTATTCCTTTTATAATCCTTAACCAACTCATCCAGATTTGTGACATCATCCCTTCCTTCCATTGAGAGCTCAGAAGCACAGCTTCCAGCATCATCATCAATTATGTATTCTCTTTTTCTATCCGGCAAATACACTAGCTGCATCATCAAATGTGTCAAATGTAAATTTGAGGAAATAATACCCATGAACTCAAATTGTTAAGAGAATCATAGAAATGATTCACTGCAAAAAGCCTAATTCTACATACTGGCATGATAGCTAAGATTGTGAAACATCAGGAAGCCATAATCATGCAAAACATGCTTCTAATGATAGATCACACACACCTCATCTTCCCCAAATGAATGCCTCCGTCTATGTCCAGACCTTTCAGGAATGTTAGATGACATGGAATTCTTGGTGGAAACCAAGATAAGTTTAGTTAATCGCTGAATTCTTCCCATCAATGCTGCCTTTGCTTGTTCTTCTTCCTCCAATCTTGACTGTAGTTTAACCTGACCAGCTTCCAGCTTTGACATCATAAAAAAATGCATATTAGAAACAATAACAAGAAATGACACCTTAATAAAATCAGCTATTTTGGTGCTTACAGGCTACATTAAACTATTTTTATTTTCAGGAGCACATCCAGTAAATTGGAATTTAAGAATACCAAGAATAAAGAACACTCACCATAATGAAAGTGATTCTAATAATGCCTTAGTTAATATCAGCAATTTTCCTTACTTTTGGAGTGTGCAGTAGAAATAACCAGTATGACTATCAAAGTCTTCAAGGAACAGCAACAAACCTGAAGCTTTAGATTAACCAGATCTTCTTGTGTAGATGCAGCCATGTAAGGGTTTTCCATCAATCCCCGCTTTAGTTGCTCAAGTTCATGCTTTAAAGAGGAAATTTCCTTCTGATACTTTTTGATAAGTGACTTCTCATCCATAATCTAAACAGGTTAAGAAAACTAATCACATGCCTGCCTAACAAAGTTTCATCTAACACTACAAATAAACAATAAGCCTAGAATTTACCTTATTCTGAGAAGCCTTGATTTCTACATGTTTGCTTCGATGGGCAAACTTTAATGTGTTGTGTGTTTCTTCACTGCTGCTGGAAGCAGGTGTCACTGTGCAAATGAGCTGCAACAAAGTTGAGAATAGAAAGAGCATTGACAAACATGCTTCAGCATGCAATTATGATGACAAAGAAAAGCGAAAAATCACTGCAGCAGCGACATTCATTTCAAAAGGGGGAAAAGTGATAAACAAAGATATCACACAAAATGCCCAATAATAGCAATACTGAACCACCTAAGATACTAATTGAACTTACAGAAATCCGTCCATGGCCACTAAGGGACGACTGCAATAAACGGGTGAGCTTGGAATCTCGGTATGGAATATGAGTTGCCTTACCATCCGTCAGTTTAGAAATTACCTACAATCAGAGACAATTAATAAGCAAAAAGTCTTGAGATCTGCAGATCAAATTTGCAGTGAGAACATATGCCAGCTCATTAGCAAACATATAGCCATGGTAACGGATATGCCTGGTTGAACAAAATCTTCGAAATCATGCCATGACAAGTTCAGAAGTTTATCACTTTTAACACACCACAACAAGAAGCACCAACGCAAAAGTAAATGTGTATCCAACTGGAAATTTGTCCAAAATAGTTCTTCATAAGATTTATGATTATAAATAATTGCAGAATACATGAATTATGTAAGAAGAAAATATCACGGGCAAGGGAGGGGGAGCAACCATGCAACAAAGTAGGATCAGTGTTAACCTAACTCACCAAAAGTAGAGAATGAGAAAAGAGAAGATCAAAAAGAGCAGCAATGTCTTACAGTTCCTAGAGTCAGTAAGCTTTTATTTATGTATGAGCCCTCTTTTCTCCGCAATCCAGTTGTTTCAGTTTTAGAGCTTTCAGATCCAGCAAGATCAATTAAGTTCTGCCAAAAAAAAAACCCTCCCGTCAGATAAAGATACCAACACCAGGATGACATTGGATGTCTCTATTCAGAAAAGCAGCACCATCAAGGAAGATAGGTAAACCCACAGATATCCTAACTTCTAATAATATAAAAGGTATTTACCAGCTGTGATAAAGTCACATCTTCTTCCCCATTCTTCTCCCCACGTGGACTGCTTTCAATTGTCTGATAGTTGATAGAATATTAAGTGAGACAAGAATCATGAAAAATAAAATAAAAGAACAAATATAAAAACACCTTGATTGGGTAATATTTGATGTATCCCTAAATTTGTACTAGTATAATTCTTACAAAGTTAGGTAGGTTCATCAAAGTGATCATTTATGATGATGATGAAGAATTACCAATACCAAATTCAAAAAGATTGTCCAAATAAATAAATAAATAAGTCAAGATAGAATCAATCATCTAGAACAACCAAGAAAAACCTCCTCCAAAACATACATCCTTTTCCCTTTTCAAAACACTTCAATTTCCTTTCTACTCTGTAGCATTTGAACCAGAATGCCCAGCCCAACTAAATCTCATCATTTCTATCAAAGATAGCAAAAAAAAAAAATTTGCTATCTCTGCCTTTATTTCATATGGAGAAATTATATAATTTAAGACTTTCTGCTCAAGCAAAGGTTTAAAATTCTAATGATATAAGAAATTATTAAAATATATTTAAAGGTTTGAATTAAGCAAAAGATAAGTACCAGGGTGAATATAGTATGACTTCGACTGCTAAGAAGGTTGAAATTATTAGAACCAACATGCCTATGTTCTGTAACATCAGAAAAAACACATGTTAAAGGATAGAGAGTATATATGAGAAAGAGAGAGCAAAAAATAATTAGGAAATCCTTAAATCTGACAAAAGATAAAATTAAGGAAACAAACTTTCTACATGAATAAATATAAAGGGATATAGAAATGAAAGCAAAAAAAAAAAAAAAAGAAAATTATGCTTTAAGAAATAAATTTAAATCTCAAGAAAATAAATGACAACTAAGTGTACCAAGGGAGAAATGTTTCTTTGTATTTGTCTACTAGAATACAGAAAGTGAGTGTTACTAAACCTTCTCCAGATGCTATCAAGGAAAGAGCATGAGCAGGAGATAAAACAACTTCTTCTTTGATTCCCTCAACATAAGTTCCCTGTTCACATTATATACCACAAATTAAAATAAAATAGATCTTAAACTGTTAAGATTATACAAACTGCAGCGATTGCTGTAATATTATAGGTATAAGTGTACTGGTTTTTTTTTTTTTGAAAAGCGGTATAAGTCTACACAATAAATATAAATCTACCACAAAGCAGCACATATGGAGCAATAAACGCAGATAACGTGGGGCAAAGGGCAATAAAAGAACAACTTCCACATAAAAATAATTGAGGGTACAAAACATAAGCACTTAAAAGGGTGAAAAGTAGGGAGAAAGCATTTCATCACCTGAGCATCCTCTCTTATCCTTAGGTTCTGCCCTGTAGGATCAAGCAAATCGTTGATGACCTGGTGAACAAAGAGGGCAAAAGCAGAAGGTTTTATTAATACAACCACCAAACAAGAAGGCACGAAAAGCATTTACTTCAAATGAGCAAGGTCTTTGGACAAGACATGATGCTTCTAGAGATTATCAAATTTAACAAACTGAACAACAAGTTAGAGTACAACAAGAAGTGACACCATTAAGATCGATTGGTCTATTATGCTTACAGCAGAGCTACAGTACAGATCTTCAGAAAAATAACTCATCTATTCAATCACTTGTGAAGAATAATGCAGTGTCCAGTCCAAGAAATCTATTTCGTGCCTAGCACATGCACTCGCAGCCAATAATACAGACTAAATAGCATGGTTGATCTAATCATCTGATGCCTTACCTACTTGCACCTTTCCTCCCAGATTAAACATGCCAAGAAAGACAAGAATTTAAAAACATAAAAAAAATACAAGCAATGATCCTTTAACACTTATCCCCTACATTTGCTACATTTTATATTCAATGAGTAAAACTTAAATACAAGTTTTGAAGCCACATCAAACGATGCTCCTAAACTGATTAGATATTATGAAGCATTCTGAATTCCTTGACAGTATCCAATATCTACTAGCATGACTTACGGCTTATATAAACTTCCCTTGAATCCTGATAATTAGCTCAAAGTGCAATAACATCACAGGGAGACGAGATAAAACCCTCTAGAATACAGATCAAAAATAAATATTGCCTTCCGGCTATGTCTCTATGTTTCTTTTAGCCTCCAAAAAACTCCCAACTCGAAGTCATTGGACATTATCTTCTACTATTTTAAGCAAAATGTATTAGCTTGGCATATTAAATGAAAAAAAATAGTATAAAATTCATATAAATGAAAATAAGAAGAGGACCAACCTCATTGTAAATCTCAAGATACGAAACACGAAGAAGAAACTCCCGCCCAGGTGTCTAAAAGAGAAAAAGCTGAGTTACTCAAAGGAAGTATATTGTCTAAAAACACATTGAATCAAATGGAAGATCAACCAATTACCTCTTGAATGGTGGCAAATACATCCTTAACAGCCAATGGAATAATTCCAGGTGACTTTTGCTCCCCCTACATCAAGAAAGGTGGTCAAGGTACATTTAAGTAGCGCAAAGAGATAGGATAAACATGATAAATCCCATGAAAGGGCCCTCTTGTGATTCTTCCTCTGATGATAGATAATGCCCAACACTAAAGGACTTTATTTATCAGTAAAATTCTATTAACTCTCTGATGAAAGTGTCAAGAACAGAAAACAGAAGAATTCACACACATTCGCATCTGCTCAAAGCCATTTTTTTTTTTAATAATTGGGGGAGGGGGGATTCAAACACTGCTCTTTAGGCAGAGAGATCATGCACCAACCAATAAGCCAAATGCTCGGATGCTGCTCAAAGCCATTTTAAGTAAAAAAGATATTGATTGTAATGTTTGATGTCCTTTCCAAGAAAAAACTATATATTTTCATTCAAATTAGTCCCAGAAGCACCCAATATCCACCACAGAGATCAATCACTAAAAGAAGCTCTAATACCCAACAGAAAAACACATTCATGGTATATATAGTACAACTTATAGTGCAGAGATGAGAGATGAGAGATGAGAAATGACAGAATCTCTTGTTCAACACTTACATGCATTGTATGAGTCTTCCCACTACTTGTAACACCATATGCAAAAACCGTGCCTGCATGAGATCACAGCAATCATAGTCATCTAACAATTCATCATGAAATGACAACTTTGTCATCATTAAATTTGAATTACTACAGAACCAGGCTAAGAAAGAAAATAGGCCTTGTATTATTATTAAACCCTTCCAAACTAGTGCTTGTATATATGTTATCCCTTTCCACCACTCTACTGAGGGATACTCTTTCTTGTCTAATTTTCAATAAATACAATTCATAAAATGGTCAAACCAATTTAGTTTAGTACTACAATTGAACTTTCTTAACTAGTTAGCAAGTTAAAAAATTATAAGCAATTATTTATTGTTCTGTATTAACAATGCATAATATGTTAAGTTAATGCTGCATCAAAAATAAATGAATGTTACATTAATCAATATGACTATCTTTTCTCCTAAAATTCTCTTAAGCTAATGTCCACTAACTAATCCATATTCTAGATGAACAAGTACTAACAGAATTATTGTTCACCAATCTATCCTTCTTTAGTTTCTAAAACTTCAAAGAACATGGGTAAGTCTTCTTCCTCTTTCCCCTTTTACAATGTCCTAGCTGTTTGCTTGAATTTGATACAGTTCACAGAAAAAAAAATGAATATAATGTTTTTCTTTTCACTATGAATTTTGCATGAAATGATTTACTTTAAGTGAGATTTATTTCTGCATTAACTAAGGCTTTCTTCTCTTTGTTCACTAAATTTCAAATCAAAATTCATACGAAGTGATACCATAATTTTCACATAATTGATCATTTTAATGGGTCATTGGACATTTAAGATATCCCATCCGTACATCACAACCAACAGTGACAGTCATAAATTACTTATAATGACTCACAGCAGCTCAATAGCTCATCATAGTCCGTGAAATTAAAATTAAAAAATAAAGAAAGTTACCATTTATCCCTTGCATGGCACCACTTACAACATGCTGAGCAGCAACATCATAGACATGGCGTGTAGTTGTTGCTGGACCAAAAACTCTGTCTGTAAAAGACATGAAAATCAACTTAGAAAATCAATAACCATAAGAAATTTCAAAAACAAATGTGTATATGTCCAAGTTCTAAAAGGCCGTTTCAGCAAAATATATCAGAAAACACGACCATCATGTAGAACATACACAAAAGATAAAAATCTTTGCAACCAAAAATGTATATTAACTAGTTCATTTTTCTAACTCTTCCGCTCCAAAATCCAAATTGAAAATAAATAAATTAACACTTACACTCCTATCCTTGAAGGGAAAAAAAAAAAAACTACTCAATGGTTGTTCATTATTGATTTACTCAGTGCAGCAGCATCAAAATGGAAGATAGAGTGAAACCAAAATGAAAAAACATCGAACAAAAATTCATAGCAATTGGCAACTCTACAATTTAAAAGAAATTCTACTGTCACTTTAATGGAAATTTATTGCACTCTTTAAACTCAAATACGTAAAATAAAATAAAATAAAACGTTACTAACCAAAGCCATAAGCAATAGAAGGATTGAACTCGTTCCTCACTGTAAAATTCCCATCTGCATACCACGCTATCTCGTCTCCTTTATTAATTTCCCTCGGACTGTTCCAAAAAGAGAAATAAATTAAATATTAGTTTCAAACAACAAAGCTTCCGTACTGTCAGCGACAGCTAAATAACGGACCAACAGAATACAGCCACAAAGAGGAAGCACCTGAGAGGACGAAAACGGACAGTGACGGTGACATTTTCTTTACGCTTGGCGGTCTCGGGGAGTTCAAGTACGACAACGGGCGGGCTTGGACCTGGACTGGGACTAGAAGAAGTAGCTGGAGAAGGCGAAAGTCTAGAAGGAGGCCGAGACGACGTCGTGGGGGAAGGTGTCACCGGCCGACCCACCGTCTTGGTGGAAGGCGAAGGAACGGGAGATTTACGTGAACGGAACGGCGAGATGGAGGACCGATGTGACCTACTGGACATCTTCGGGAGGAAAAAAGAACGGAGACGAAGAAGTCAAAGGAAAGTCAAAGTTCTAGAGAAAGAAGAAAAAAAAGGAGGGGGCTGTCACATGCCGGCGAGAGGAGGCTGAGGAGTGAAAACCGTGCCGTCCTTAAGCTGCTCTCTCTCTCTCTCTCCCTCTCTCTCTCTCTTCTCTCCCTCCAAAACGAGGCTGATCAATTGGTTTTCTTTGAATTTGTCCGACTGTGCGCTTCCTTTTTCCCTTTTTTTTTATTTTTAATTATGATAAATTGCCAGATATGCCCCTATCGTCAGGTGCTGTTGGATTTTGAAATTGAAACTTTTGTCTAGATATAAAGGCAAATTTGGTGAGAAGCACGTTAACCTTACGTTGCCATATTTTATTTTTATTTTTCTCCCTACCTTCTCAAGCTTTGGAAAAGCTAGCTGAGGAAGATGCCATTGACAACTTGGGTTTTTTTTCCGCCTTCATGTGCTCTGCATGATCATCAAAAATATATCTTTAAAATTTAAAAAAAAAACAGTTTTGAAATATTTTTTAAAAAAATTAAATAAATATTTATTCATTTGTTAATTTTAATTAACTTTTTATATTTTTATTTTAAATTATATAAATCATTAAAAATTAATTAACTATCATTAATTAAAACACTTATTATTTTTTTATGTCACACGTTATCAATATAATATATTTACATATCATTTTTTTAAAAAAAAGAAATCAATTTATATTTTTATTAATTGTAATAAACAAAATCTCATTACTTTATATAATAATAAATCTCTAATATCTAAAGAAGGATTCTTTTAGACTACAAATCCTTGTTAGCCATATAATCAATTACTTTGTTACCTTCTCCAAAGATGTGTCACGTAACCACCTCCCACTGTCGTTGAAGAAGACTACGGATTGCCAATCAAGTCCGAATTAGGACAAGCTCATGCCAAATTTAGACCTTCGTAAGCACTCCAAAGCTACTATGTATACGCTGATCACTTATCTAATTTGAGTGAGAAACCTCCCTTCCATTCACTTTGTGCATCATGTGATGCGCTTCCCGCTGCTGCCTTTGCCCGAAGAATGTCAAAAACCACCAATCAACATTTAAAGCAACACAGTCCGCCCTAGGTGGTAGCCACCTTATCAAACGTTCCATCCTCGCTGGTGCATCTGAACTCCCTTCCTGCAGAATATATATTTAAAAGACGAATGTGTATCAAATGCCTAATTTTGAATTAAATTCAATTAGCCCTTTGTAGGGAGAATCTTGTTTGAATGAATCTCTTCATTTACAAAGAAACCAACATGAGATATCAAATCCCATATTCCATGAAATTTTATTAATCATAACTTTGCTTATGTTTAAGTTTAAAATACCAAATTTAACAAAAAAGTAGTATGAAATATATCTCGTAGATTTTGAAAGAGAAGTCTAAATCATAAAAGATTAGTCGATAAATAATTATATAATATTACTCTTGGTTGTACAACCTATTTATTACCTTTCACTATTATTATTATTATGTAGTTTAAAATTATATACATAAAAAAAAACTTAAAACAAACAAATATTATAGTATTATTATTGAAACACAATTCTCCATGATTCATTATTGACATTAATTTATAAAATTATATTTGGCTTTTTGGGTATTGGAACCAAGTTGCATTGATGCAATAAGTTATAAGCAGGCTTAAAATCACATGCAGAATGACATGTTTTATAACCGATAAAGCATGTCAAGACAAACTGCCATTTTCTATGACTCAGATCATATTCCATCCAATAAACATTCAATTATTGTTTCTATGGCAAAACCAAACAACAAATATTCTCAACAAAACAAACACTTTAGGATGATGACATTTATAAACAGATTGATACCAAAAAAATAAAATAAAATATATATCTCTTTTGCATCATTTGAATATTTTGTACTCCTTATGAATTATAAGATAATATATTAATAAAAAATTATATAATCTTCAATCAAATATAAAAAATATACCGTTTGATATGTAATATGTATTGTACAATGAAATATGAAATTTAATCATATTTAATTATTAGAATTTTATTTATTTATTAAAATAAGAAAAGCTACTTTTTATAAGTGGTAACTTTAAATTAAAAAAATTTAAGGAAAAATTCATATTTATTTTTTTTATCTTCAACATGTTAAATATTTTTAGACTTTTGGGTAATAAATTAATATAAAAAGTGCTTGTTTTGTTTAACGGGAACAGATTAGTTTTGGACTTGAGGATATTAATTCTGAATTATTCAATTGTCAAGAAATTGCTCGAATATGATAGATTATAATTATAAAATGAATTATTATGTATATATTTGTAGTGATTTTCTTTTAATTTTATAAGTGGATTTAAATAATTAAAACCCCTTTTATTACAATTTATATAATATGATATGCAATCATATTTCTATTTATACAAGATTATTCATTCAACAAAAGTAAATTGATTTCTTTAAAACGAATCTTTTACCCTACTATTTTGTTAGAACTTGAAACAAAAGAAAATAATAATAAAAAAAAGAACCGGACGAACCGTAGTACCGTACAGCAAAAAGAAGCGCGCTTCGAAAACAGGGTTGGCGCCTTTACACTCGTCAAAAATGACAAAGAACAGCTTCGGTTCTTCTCACACTCGTTAGCCGTAGTGAACGGCGGGGATCGAACGACCACGATCGCAGCAAAATAAAAGAGAAGGAGAAAAACTCGACGACAATGGCGGAGGTAGTTTCGCTGATGGACATCGACGAAGACGACAATAACCAGAAAGAAAACCACTCTCGAAAGCTAAGCAAGGGCAAAAATGTCGTCACAACTACCGATACCAAAGCCACTCCCTGGGTTGAGAAGTACCGCCCTCAATCCCTCGCCGACGTCGCCGCTCACCGCGACATTGTCGACACCAGTAATTCCTTCCTCTCTCCATCCTAGGTTTTTTAAAATATATTTCCCCCATTTTATTGGATAAGTAAATATGTTTCCCCATAATTGCTTGTATTTTTTTACTCTGTTTCACTGAAATTATAGGGGTAAAAAGGAAAGGAACTCCAGGAAATAGAGGAGCAAATATAATTCGAGATTTCAAACTTTTCGTTTGGCTCTTTCATTTTAATTGTTAATTGTAAATTAGCAATTAATTTTAGATTAATAAAATCATTCTCTTGGCTGCTAAATTCAAGGAAATTGGATTTGTTGTGTTATTGTCCTCGATATCTTATAGTAACAAATTATGTACTCATTTTTTTTCTATTTTTTGAATTTGGAATAATTAGTTGACAGGCTTACGAGCGAGAACAGATTGCCGCATCTTCTGTTGTATGGTCCTCCCGGTACGGGCAAAACATCCACTATTCTGGCTGTGGCACGGAAGCTTTACGGAGCGCAGTATCATAATATGATTCTTGAGCTGAATGCTTCAGATGAAAGGGGAATTGAGGTTGTTAGGCAACAGATTCAAGATTTTGCTAGCACTCAAAGCTTCTCATTTGGGTAAAATTCTTTTTGTTGTGCACAATTAATTTTTCTCCATTATTGCTTATATAATGCATCAGTGTGACAACTACTGCCAGTGTATCAGTTCAGAATTTGGCACTGCATAAATTTGTTGTAGTTGTTGTTTCAGTCTGGCTGTTATCTTCTATTGCGGCTGAAAATGCTCTTGGGTGTTTGCGAGTTACGATTACCTCTTTCATGATTGTCTGTGTTTTGATTTTGGTATAGAGTTTTAGAGTGATTGAGTGTGTGCCAAAGGCTGGGGGAAGTGGGGTGTCACTAGGATTGATTTTTTTTTTCTTGTGTTTTGGATTTTGGTACGGCGTTGTGCAGTCATTTATATGTTTATGACTGTGTGTGCCATAAAATTTTGGCCTCAATAAATTCTTTGCAAAGGTAACTTATTGATGGTTAACGTGGAGGTTTTCACAGGGCAAAGTCATCAGTAAAGTTGATTTTACTTGATGAGGCAGATGCTATGACAAAGGATGCACAATTTGCCTTGCGTAGAGGTATAAATTGTTCCTGACAAGCTTTATCTCTTTGACAAGTTATTATTATCTTTTTTATGCCTATATTTTCGATGATTGTGTGCAGTTATCGAGAAATACACAAAGAACACTAGGTTTGCGCTGATCTGTAATCATGTCAACAAGATCATTCCGGCACTACAGTCCAGATGTACTCGGTTCCGATTTGCACCTCTTGATCCTATTCATGTCACTGAGCGACTTAAACATGTTATAGAGGCTGAAAGGCATGTATTCTGTTTCCTTTTGTCACTCTTTTGTGCTCAGTCTGTTGACTTGTCAGCCTATAAATAGAATTCTTTCTCTGTTTTTTATTTTTTGGTTTCAAACTACTAACATTCTAAAACTTTTAGATTGGTTCTTTGTTCTGAATTGCTAATATTTGAGTGGGCTTGTAAATAAAATTAGCCTACAAAAACCAACCTGCAGATTTTACAAATTTGCCACTAGTTAAACTGGAGCTTGTGATTTCAGGCCTGTCTCAAACTTGCTTATATATGCAATCAGCTTAGTTGAAAGTTTTAAAGCCTAGCTTGGCTCGAATCATTTTCAACCTTGTATTAGAATTGTGAAAAAGTGAAAAATTAATTCCTTGGTATTTGTCATGTGGCTTTACCTTTTCTTTTTGGACTGTGACTTTGAATCTTACACCTGAATGTTATTAACCTTTTTGCCTCTTTGGACCAGGCTTGATGTACCTGATAGTGGCTTGGCAGCACTTGTACGGCTTAGCAATGGTGATATGAGAAAGGCTTTAAACATTTTGCAGGTTTTTAGATCCCCTACTCGTGTATTGCTTTTGTGTACATTGGTGTGTGTGATAATAGTACTTGTTTTAGAATTCTAGTTAGAAAAACAACAGGCTGGTATTGATGTTCTAAATCTTTGAAAATACTATTCATTCCTAATATTGGTTAATTGTACTTAATGCTGCAAAGTCATTATGCTTGGTTGTCAGGATCGTCACAGAAAAGGAGGGGAGGGTGGAGATGCTTAACATTTTGTTGGTAAAGAGAACGGAAATAGAAAAGAGATTTAGTTGAAATTTCTTATTGAAAGAAAAACAAAAGATGATATATGATCTGCACATATCATGATTGGGCAGTCTGGGATTTTGGCAAGAACTAGAATGGGCTAGACAGATGGTATATTCAATGTTGCTTAAAGAATTCTGAGCATATTTTAGAAATTTTGTTTATAAAAAGTGCACACGCTTTCCTCTTGAATTTGGCTTGATGGTGGGATCTTTTCTTGACTTTGTTGCAGAAGAAAGTCATGCTACATTATTATATGATCTTTCATTGTTATTTGGAGGGTTGAAGTCTCATCTAAGTTATACTTAATATGTCAGGTCATGTGTTTGTGTTTTAAGATGATATCAACTCTTTTTAATGCATAGAATGTACTTCATTGTCCTTGTTGAGGGGGGATTTGGGAGATGAAGATGCCTAATTACCTATGGAGTTGTTGATTTTTTGGTGTTATTTACAAATGTGCAAGAGTGGCATTGTTAATATATATATATATATTTTGCTATATGCAGTCAACACACATGGCTTCTCAGCAGATTACAGAAGAAGCCGTTTATCTCTGTACTGGAAATCCGTTGCCTAAAGACATTGAGCAAATATCTTACTGGCTTCTGAATGAATCATTTGCTGAGAGTCTTAAACGTATTCATCCCAATTCTTCAGTTTGTTATACAATCACTACAATTCTAGTCTGTAGATGTAGTTTTTGTTCTTTTGAAAACCATCTGTTTTATTCTGTAATTAACTCTCTGTAGGGATATCTGAAATCAAGACAAGGAAAGGATTGGCCTTGGTCGATATTGTAAGGGAAGTGACAATGTAAGTGCCATGTCCGTTATAATTTTTATTGGTCACTCTTGGAGCTTTTAATGCTTGATAGTCATCCACTACTCTTTTTGAACAGGTTTGTTTTCAAGATTAAGATGCCCTCAGATGTTCGAGTTCAATTAATTAATGACTTGGCTGACATAGAGTAAGTACATCTGCTGCTCTCTCTCTCTCTCTCTCGCACACACACACACACGTGCGCGGGCGCGCACACCACACAAACAGATACAGATGAATGATTGGTAGAAAAAAACTGTTGTTTCATTTTAGTTGAGGCTAGTGATAAAATGAAACTGAGGTATTGAGATGTAAAAATATGAATATATCATATAACGAAGAAAAAAAAATAGTGAAGATGAAAAGTATGGTCAAGGCTATTTGGCTACAATAAGCACCATGTTTTCACTTTTCAGCATTTATTTAATAAATAAGACTATTTTATCCAAGTATTATGAATTTCTTGATTTGGACTTTAAATTAGAGTATGCTTAGTGGAAATAAGATTTTTTATTTAAAGCCATTACGTCATCTTGTTATTATTGTTTGAGATCTCCCCTTTCTCATACTCAGGCTATTTGTTGGGTGTTGGCTGTTTTAAGTGGGGCCAGAATGTTGAAAGAATTTTGCTTATCAACATAAATATAAATAATACTTTGATTATTAGATAATAGATTGAAGAATAATTGACTAGTAGATGATATGGAACCTCTGTAAGAAAATGCTATTGGCTTTGTTTTGAAATCATGAAGAAAATGACTGTTATAGGTCTGTATGTGTTTTAATATTTGCATATGGATGATTCTAGTTCACTCCATTGTGGCTGGTTTTGTAATTTTATAATCAAATGTAGCTCTTTCCCCACATAGAAGGGAAATGCCCATGGTTCAGCATGTGAGAAGAAACAATAGGGTGTGGAAGGTATCAGATAGTAGCTATTGGCATTTTGATAAGTCCTTATTATAAAGACTGTAACAACTAATAGTAAGGAATGAAAGCTAAAACTTGTGTTTGTATTCTCTATCGATATTATAATAGAAACTAAAGAAGGAAGCATCTGCCATTTTGGCTTTTGGATATTGATGGACTTGCTGATTAATGAACAGAGTGGTTGAAGTTATTCATGTACACAAGTTTAGTGGTTTTCAATTACATCAACTGGTATATTTACCATTTGCAGGTATCATTTGAGTTTTGGGTGCAATGATAAATTGCAGCTTGGATCACTCATTGCTACTTTCACACGAGCTAGATCTGCACTGGTTGCCGCAGCAAAGTAGCTGTTTGTCAAGCTTGGGCTTGTTTCTTCTCCTTGCATTCATGCAGGATCTCAAAGATGTTCTCCTTATATGATTTTGGCCTGACAAATGTAAAGGGTTTGCTTATGTAGTCTGTGAGTCCTGAATACCTAAAGAATGTAGTTTTGAGATCGTAAAGGCTGAAGATAGTTGTTAAAAGTTAAGCTAACCTTCCCTGTATGTATTAGGGATTTTCTCATCTCAGTTCAAGTTCTTCCTAGTCTCGACCACTTGCATGTCGGAGCTGCCATTAGTTAACTACAAGTGCATACTACCGGATTGGGATTATTTTACTCCATGTTATGGGGGATTAGTTGATGCATGTGAATATTTTGCTATCTTATTGCCTGGAGTAAAAACTTAGGGTGGTTGGCGATTCCATTCATCGGTCTCTCTGTATAATCAAATACTAGATAACATAGTTGGCACTTTGCATATGCCTATCCCCGCAAGTACCTTCATGATTAAAGGATGCATATTGAGTTGAATCGTCATTGTCTTTTGGCGAGGGCAAGGTATCATTAGTTGAACCTTAGGTTTTACGTTTTAGGCCTAGTAATGCTGCATCTGGTCAACCAGGCTGACTTTTGGTAATGCTTATTCCCTCAATTTCACATGCATTAGGAATTTAGGGGTTGGGATCGTAAACAAATACAAGGCTTAGTGCTTGTAGAAGAGAACTGGAAGCTTAATCAGAATGAAATTTTCTCATGTCTTCTTACTTCAAATGTGTAATAATTCAAAGGATTAGACAGATATGAGACAAATAAAGGCCAGATAATTTTGAAAAGCAAGAAATTATGGTCTTTGGGTCTATGAATTGGCGCCCAAAGAAGTGGATTGTTGGTGTTTCAAGAGTCCAGGCAGCCAGATAACACAAATATGAGCACAAATACAGCCATTTCCCACCATTTAACAAGGCAGCACTTCGTGCCAAAAAGCCCAATTTCATCATATTTTTGCAATGCCATTTTCCTCTGGCTGGTCCCTAGAGACTCATCTGTACAAGAAACTTCTAAACAGCTTTTATGCTCCCCCGACACTGGAGGGAAACCTCTCTGATTCTCTTTTTCATCTCCTCACATCAGTAAACATTTTACACTTTACATCTTAAGCATTTACTATCAAAACTGGACCTTCGAAAGATACATATTTATATAATACTTACACAAGCACACCAAAACTCCTCGTGTACCTGATAATATTATTATCATCTGTCTTCTGTAAATTTCATTGTGGTTGCTTGTAGAGATATAATCTTTTACCCTTTACATGCTATCATCGTTTGATATCCTGTTCGACCAGATAATCTCGATCTCAAGTGTTCTTGCAGACCCATCTTTGTTGCTATCATGATTAAGGCTGAACAAACCACTGTATACTCCCTCTGACACAACTTTGTCAATTTGAATAGTCATTCTTCCTAGAGTTGTCTGAAAAAGCGAACATCTCGATCAGAAATCAGAAAGTAATACCATTTGTGACAGAGAAATGAAATAGTATAACTATTAGCATTTTTCCCACTACAAAAAGAAAACTTGCTCATTTAAGCAACAAGTAGCACTGCATGGAGTATTGCAACAACTAGACCATGGATTCAGCATAAAATTGGAAATGTTATTACCTTCCCAAAAGTATTCTTGCTTTTGCAAATTATATGGAGTTTTTGTCCCTTTGGGGGCACATCAAAAGCCCATGTAAAGCCTTCTTTCCACTCTGGAGAAGTACTGTGGCTCACAACCTAATCATGGTACAAAATCACTCGTGTTATAGTGCGGACATTGATAGTAATCAAATGATAGATAATCAGCAAGGATACAAATGTAAAACTTTATTTTTCCATCACATAAGAAGTGTCTGATACAGAATCACGGTGCAGACCAGAAAGTTTTTAAGAAAGAATGAAATTCTCGACTTGCTAATAAATTCTTTATCTGAATAAATAATTTAGAAAAAACTTTCGATGAATAAATGAAATGCTAAGCCCTGAGTTTCTTGATAAATCTAGACCTGCAGACTTCAAAGTTTTTTAACAAAGAGGAACTCGAAAATTGCAACAAGGCAATGAAGTCATGCATACCGTAAATGCCTTATAAAGTGGCAAATTCAGGAGCCATCAAATAAAACAAGAAATGATAACATTCTAAAGCCTCCATTTTCTATACCCTGGCAAAGGGCAATCAATGCAAAATGCATCACCATAAATAAACCAGAAAAGAAAAAGGCTAAGATATGGAGACCTTCCAAGAATAAAGAGCAAGTAACATTTCATATGGCTTAAGACCAATCTACAGGTAGGATACAAATAGTTTCTTTTCCAATGACCTTTGAATAGAACTGTTACCTTGGTTTGCCGGGGAGGACCATTGCCTATTGTCAATCGGCAAAATGCATTTGTGGCTCCCATAGCTTGCTTTAGGTTGTTTCCACGCTTGATGGTAACAGTCAAACATCCTGGTAAGCAGTGCAATAGACCGTCTGCCCTCTCATGGAAACTTGGAGGACAGGTTTTCATCAGCATTTGCAAAATAGGAATTGCTTCAGCAGCAATCATGGACTGAGATTTTGCAATATCTATTGGCATGGTTGACCAAGAATGTTTTAACAAGCACAGGGTATCCAATACAGATTCTTGCGCACCCTCGCTCCCAGACTTTAGTGCTCCTATGAGATGGGGAATACACAAGGTAGCTGCTTCAGATATATGGAGCTTAGGGAAGTTGGTGAATATCACATTTAATGTTCTCAACACTTCTTCATTAATAGTTGCAGTGGACCACAATTCTCTCTCTAGTGCAGCTGCATAACAAAGTGATTACACATTTCAATATTAAAATGCAATGTTGAGTGAGAACCAAAAGAAAGTGAGACAGGAAACCAAGAGAAAAGTGAAAAGCCTAAGCTGGGTGTTTTGTTGGCTAGAAGTTCTTGTAGTGTAAAATGGAAGTCATATCATGCGAACATGAACTTCAGACAAATGAATTGAGCTAAGTTTCAAGCAAATATGTAGAATGTTCCTCCTTTTTCTTTCTCTTACTAACATTAATTTTTCAATTAACAAAAGAAACAATTTAGCATTGCATCTACATACTCTGAACTGAAACCAACAAATTGTAAAAAAGAGCGAATCAAACTGTTGCAGTTTTATATCACCTGTCAATGACCTGATGAGCTCGTTTGATACATATTCTTGAAGTGTGTGATTAGAAAATAAGAATTTGATCAGCAATGCTGCCTGCGCAGCAACTTCTGCATTGGGAGATAGTAGAAGTTCCTGAATTACTAATATGCCACCTGCTTCAGCAACAGCTCGCCTATTAGTTCTACTCCGCATTACAAAGTTCTGCAATGCACAAATTGCCACCATTTTCATGTCTTCTGTTGGCTGATCCTCAAGCAAGCTTACAAGTGCACGACATGCAGAAACAGAATCACTGGCTCTAGCATGTCCTTCATGCTGGGAGAGGTCTCCAAGAGCTAAAGCTGCAAGAAGCCTGCCAGACTCTGATCTCGTCTGTGGGTCTAACAAATACTGTGCTAAGGGTGCAATGGCATACTTAGAAATCTTCATCTCCCGTACCCTAACATTGTTAAATAAAGCTTCAAGCAATCTTCCAGAAGCTTCTTCACACTGATGAGATCTTAGTAGATCCAACAATGCATCTATAGCTCCAGCTTCAGTCATCTGTTCAACACTTGAAGCGTCACTCCTTTCATGGACAATTAAGGCATTAAGAGCCACAGTAATAGTGCTTTCTAGTGTGGAGTGCAGCATTTTGACCAGAACTATTAAAGGGACTTTAAAATAGTACTCAGCATTGAAATGCAGAACATTGGAGAGAACCAAAGCAGCTGATTCCCAAAGCACATGAGGAGGCTGAGGATCATCTTGAATGATGACCTTTGCAAGCTCAAAAATACCTCCAGCATCAGCAACAGCCTTCGGCCAACTTGCAGAGATCTTTTCCAAAGCTTTAATTGCTGTTTGCTGCAGATTCAATATTCCAATTCCAGCAAGCTGCACCAGTGGCACCACTGCATTTTTCGTCGTGATATCTTGCTGAAAATGTTCCTGTGCAAGTAGATGAGTCAATAATTCTGTTCCAAGCTGCTGGATAGCTTGAGAAGGTGATTCCAGAAATGAAATCAGAGGCTCAATGACTTGACTGGGAGTCAATTTCAGAGTTGCAAGGCTTTGTGGCTTCTCCAAGATATTTACAAGGGTTTGCAAGGCACTGTGCTGTCCCCATAAGCTAAAATCTGGACGAAGTAAAACCATGAAAAGAGGCTCTACCATTTTTGCGGCATCTGAACTTCTAGCAATAGCATTACTATTTGTTAAAATGCGGAACAATTCTGCAATTGAGGAGCATAATGAACTGGACACAACAGGGAGTACCTCAAGACAATTATCAATAACACCAGCTTTGACCATGTCTAATTTGCATGGTGTGCGGTCTTTCCCCAACTTTATGAGTGCACATACGCTGGCCTCAATAAGCTCATGATTTCTCTCAGATATCAAGCCAATGAGGAGATCAATGATGTCATATGCTGAAGCAAGCTCCACCTGCTGCTCATCATCTAACAATCTTTCAAAAGCACAAACTCCAGACTCCACAGCTGTACTAGTATTAGACTGCATAAGAGAAATTAGGGGCTGTATGCATTCAGAGGCTATAGGGTTTGCCCTAAATTTAGTATTTCCAAAGAGTACAAAACAAAGTTGTGCAGCATTTCTTTTCAATTCCAAAGATGAAGAAGAAGATAAGATTTTGTATAGACTCTCAAGTGGGTTTCCTTCCACATCAGTCATTATAGCTGCTTTTGAAGTATTTCCTGTAGTTAATTTGATCAAGGCAACAAGAGCAGCCTCTTGCTCACTCTCTGAGGCAGCACAAAGCATGTCAACCAATGGTTGTACAGCCTGCCTTGCTAATTCAGAATCTCTAACATTTTCAGCATCAAAAAGTTGATAGAGAGCCCTTGCAGAGCTGAATCTAGCATTTTTTGAACCCAGGCGCAGCACAGCTATAAGTTGATTCAAGGAGCTAAGCGATGCTTCATATCGAATAAGATCCTGATTGCCAAATAATATTCTGAGTAATTCACATATATCAGCCTCTGTTGAGTCTTGAGGGCTCAAAGACAGATACTTTGTTAAAGCATCAAGAGCACCAGCTTCACCCATGATTAATTTATTGGTATCACTTCCCTCAGCAATGCGGGTTAAGAGTTGAACAGCAATTGGAGGGGCTCCAGGCCTATCTGGTATTGGTCTCAAGAGATCCACTAAAAGAGGAATAGATTTCCGTGCAGTAGAGCCAACTCTCACATCTTCAATTTCAAAAAGATGTTCTAGAACAACTTGACCAGGATTTTGTACCAAAGAAAATTCTTTGGACAAAGCAACTAGATTGGGCATATCTGATTCCATATAGCCAATCAATGTTATCAACCCAGCAACAGCACCTGAATTTGCAATGACAAGATTTATACCCTTACTACCATTACAAACTAGACTAGCCATTGCCTGAGCAGCAAAATATCTGTCAATGACTTCTTCAGATCTCAGCAGAAGAGCAAGTGAAGGTATTATGCGCATGGTTGCAGGCGACAGAACAAGATTGGCATCTTGGAACAAAATAGCCAGAAGCAAAGCACTAATCCATATACCTTCCGTATCCTCAAATTCTGCCTGTAAATAAATACAGCACTCAGCTTGGCCATCAAAATCTTCAGCAAGCAATCTTATGTACCAATATGTATGATGGTATATCATATCAACAAAAAAAAAATTAAGCAGCAATTGCAAGAATATATATAAATTAATATTATATTTTATCTGTTGAAAACACATGTTCCCACTTCTACTCCACAGTCAAGTCAACATTATATTCTTCCTCACTTTTTCTCGTTCTCTGTAATTAACAAGCAGAAGATACCTTTGCCAGTTTAGTTCTATGCATCTACAGTCGTGGCATATTTCACTAGCGCAAATATGCTTCATCTTTGTATATAAGACATAAAGCAACAATTCGATAAGCTCCTCTTAAAGAAATCTTTACAGCATGCAACAAGGGTAGAATACAACCAGAAACCTATCTAAAGGTAGTGCAAGTATTTAAGCTTGCAGATACTTTGCACACTCTGAGAGTAGTTATATGCCAGTACAACGTTAAGGAGCATGACCTGAAAATCGAAAAGGGAAACTAACCTAGATTTAACATATCTCACACTGTTCCTCTAATGATTGACCAAATAATGTCTAAATTACCAAGACCAATATCTCACAGTTATGCTAAAGCACCAATATGTTCATCCTGGAAGTCATTTTCTAAAATCAATCATGAAAATAGCTCCCAAAGGTGAAATAGTGCTCATGCTATAGCAAAGAATGTAAAAGAGCCAAAAAAGAGGTTGTTCAGCATCTTTTGCAGAGAAGTGGGTTCTGCTTTTGTCATGAATAGATACAGAGAGAGAGAGAAAGAGTAAAGTAATACAGTGGGGCAAAAGTAGAGGTCGTTCCACCATTCACTAAAGAGAAAGTAATACAGTGGGGCAAACGTCGAGGTTGTTCCACCATTCACTAAAGAGAGAGAGAGAGAGACATACCTGAGGATTGGAAGCATAACTTGCAAGCTTGTCAGAAAGAACCTCAAGTCCACCAGCTTCCATTATGGTAATTTTGTTTTTTGAAAGACAGGAAGACAGTATTGACAATAACCACAAAGCAACAGTTCCACCCAATATAGTAGCAGAATCTGGAACATCAAACTCCTCACCTTCCTGGAATGCATTTCTATCAAAATCCCTTGGGGCTCTGACCTCAATTTCTAGAGAGGTACATCTTAAATTCCTCTTTGCCATATCCACTAAAGCTTCTATTAGCGGTTTTAAGTACCCAGACTGATCAAGGGCATCCAATGACTGCTGTTTATGTTCTTTTGCAGCACATGTAAGAAGTGCGGCCCCTCCAACTCTGACTTCCAAACTGGCAGAATTTATTGTTCTCTTGGCTAGTGAACCAATAGATCTTGATCTTGCAACCAACAAATCACTGAGAACAACTGGTTGTTCCCCACAAAGCCTAGACAAAATTTCGATGGACTTATCTTGCAGTGGAGGAGGCCCCTCAGTAAGGCAATGCACAAGAGGCTCTAAGCTTGATGGAGCCTCAGCAAGCGCAGACCATGGTGGATAAGTTAAATTCACACCCTTTTTTGTTCTAGACAAGAGCGCAACTACTTCTAAAGCATCTGCAGCATCAGTGGTGTCCATATCCATTGCATTTAAGGAATCGACAAGCGCAAGAACAGCAAAACGGCACTGAGAATTTCCTATGAGTATGTCACCAACTGGAAAATGCTTGAGTAATTGATGAAGAGCCCTTGATGCATTCTTTTTACCTTCTGAAGTTCCATCCCCCAGCACTCTTGTCAAAGCGGAAACAACATCTTCAGCCAGTGCTTCTGCAGCAATATGGGAATCAGAGAGAAGATTGGCCAAGGCAGCAACAGCAGTTTCAGCAGCACCAATAAGAGAAGTTTTTGCTAATTTAATTAGAGGCTTGACATCTGCTGCTGCAATGTAAGCCATCTTACTAGCAGTTTTGGACTTGGTTGGGCGAGAGAGAGCACCCAACGCTCGAGCTGATTGTGTTGCAACAACTTGAGTCTTGCTAGTCAAAAGCTTCATGCAAGGATGCACAATTTCATCAGTAGCAAGACTATCACATATATCTAGTCTTGTGCTAAATAGATCAGCTAGGACAGAAGCTGCATACTCTTGAGTTTCTTCATTAGAGGAGTTGAGAACCTGGACAAGAGATTTCAGTCCTTTGTTAGCTGCAGATCCCTTATGCACAAGATCCTCATGTGGTGCCATTATGAGTACATGGCCCAAAACTCTAATTATATGGGCCTTTGAGCTTGGAGTATCTCCCAGGAGTAAAGCTAATAACTGATTAATAGTGGCAGAATCAGCTGTTCGGACAAGCTTTGAAAGAGCCTTAGCTGAAGCTTCTTGCCCTTTTGGTCCACCACTTCTTAAAAGCCATAAGAATGCTGGTACTGCACCTGCACTTTCAACACAGGCACGAATGTCTTCACTGTGACAGCATAAATTCCATAAAATATGTGCTGCATCCTCCCTTGCCTTCTGGGATCCCATCTCCAGTAACTGCACCAGTGGAGGAATCCCACCAGCAGCAGTAATGGCCCACTTGCTGTCATCAACCTGATCAGTCAAGATGGCCAGCAAGTGTACTGAATACTCTTGGTGCTGTTCACTGGATAAGCCCAACAGTGATATGAGTAACTGAATACCTTCTCGATTGCCAATAGCTTCCCAAACACCAACTTCGTCACAGCATAAGCTGGTTAAAGAAAGTATTAGCTGCTCCTGGACATCAGCAGCAGCCATTGTTATGAGTCCAATAAGCACCCTTTTTGCTTCTGCATGATTGAGCCATCTTGAGAGGTAGGTGTTACCATACAAGCTTGCCATGGCCTCAAGGACACGATCCTGGACTAGCTTATTATCACGAGGCTTGAGCAACATTACTAATACATCCTCTATCTGTGGTACATCAAACGGTTCCTCATCAAGACCAGAAATCTGCTCAAACACCATTAGAGCATAAGCAAGTGCCCCAACTATATCAGCAACTGGTGCAGCTAAGCGAGAAGATTGTGATAGTTCCCCAAGATACAATATCAAATCAGACATCCCTCCACAAATATTTGCTAAAGCACTTATTGCATGGCCCTGTAGAGCTTGGGCATGCTCTCCTTGCATGCACTCTTTAGAAGGAGCAACAACAGCCCCAATGAGAATAGGAACACCATTTGCATCCACAACTGCCTTCTTTGCTGCGCTTGACTTTGAAGAAAGAGCTTCCAAAGCATCTGCAGCACTGGAACGGACCGAAGTATCATTATTCTGCCCTAAAAGCTGAAGCAAGGCTTTGACAGCTCCAGAATCTATAACTTTTGGGATGCTATCACTGAATGCCAGCATCAATCGGGCCAAGAGGGAAGCTGCATTGGATTGAGCAGCATCATTATCAGAAGAGAGAAGACGCACAATGATATCTACTCCTCCAGCCTTAAGTGTTGCTCTCCAGTAGCCATCCTTCTCACCACAAAGGTTCCTCAAAGCTCCAGTAACAAACCCTTCTACCACTTTGTCCTGCTTGTTCTTTGGACTGAGTTTTTCCCATAAAGTTGGTACTACATCTTCTGTAACAAATATTTTCATACCAACATGATCATCTGAAAGACCACCAGAGGAAACTTCAAATATTGCCTCTGCTGCTGCTTTCCTGGCCTCAGTTGATTCAGACTTCAAAAGCGAGAGTAATGGCGGAATGCATCCACCTAGAAGCACCTTCAGCCGTAAGTCCTCATCTTTGCATAATGCAGTCAGAGTTGCAGCAACATTGAGTTTCGCTACAAGGGTGCCACTCCTGAGAATGGATATAAACAATGGCATTGCTTGGCCATGAGAACCAATAAGTGTTCTTGCCTCCTTTCTTGCTCTGGCAATGCCCAACACACGGGTTGTGATAATTTCTTTCTCACTTGGTGAAGACATGTTGGCATGCAGTTGCTCAATAAAACGAGCAACTGTAGCCACTGTATCATCGGGATCGCCCACTCCAGTGGTTCCATATGATTCCCTGGATTTAAACAGCAGATTCATTTGTCCATAATTAGCATTAACAGAATCAGAACAAACGATAGAACCCAAAACACTTAGAATTGCCAGAATAATTGAGAAACTGACTACCTGATCTTTCAGTTGATTAAGACTATAGAGATTATATCTGCAATTTGCTTGTTATACTTATTTATTGTTTTCATTCAAATATTCTTCTAAACTCACGACCCACATTAACTCACCTAGGCTTCGAAGAAGATGAGGGTCCACAATCTCGTGGTTCAGGGGAAGGAGACTTTGACATTACCAACAAAAGCCACTTTAGCTAGCTCCTCGGTCTCCTGCAGAATCAGACAAACAAACATTCAACTAAATGAACACTGGATCGGTAGATGAAAGCCAGCCAAATATTGATATATAGAACACAAAATGTTGATTCCAACTTATCCTCCAATTTGCCTTCTTCAGTAAGCTCATTCTATTGTAGTATACAAAATGTTCAATTTCATTTATGCACTCCAAAACCCTATGATTTCAATATCAATAAGGAGGTGAAAATAAATTTTTTCTTTATTATAAAGAAAGGGATAATTTTAGGCGATTCCTAGATATGAAAACTATACAGCTGATGCATAAACCAAATATAATCCAATTCCATAGCTTCCAGAAGAAGCAAAATTTAGCTGTCAAAGTGATACCTTTACAAAGAAAAAGAAGTTACCTTTGCTGAAAATGCAAATGCCGAAGAACTCCCTCTCCTTGTTAGTAACCCCAAACCCACCTTCTTCGCAGCCCAAGAAGCAGCATCACCTCTTTTTTAACTCTTCAACATTAAACCCAATTTTGCCCCAAGACACTTAAAACTCAGAATATGTAGTAATGCTCCAAAGCAAGCTCACACTTCAAAACAAAGTAAAAAGCTTTTGCCTTTCTGTTTTCCAAGTATCAAAGTAAAAAACCCAAATCCCAGAATGAACATTGAGTGAACAAAAATCAGATCTTGAATACAAATAAATATAGAATAAGAGAAGATGAATGAGAGTATTACACTACTATTCAATGGAAATGTGATAAGAGAAAAGAAAATTGAGAAAGTGTACAGAGATCAGCTCACTATAAGGATTTTAACAGAATCTAGGGCAAAGAAAAACAAGTGTCTTTTTCTTAACTGTCAATAATATTCTTAAAAAAAGAAATACAAATTTAAAAAAAAAACAAAACCCAAGGAAGAAACTAAAACAAGAGTAGCACTAGTATTACCTTAAAATTCAGTGTATGAGAAAGAAACCCAAATGAAAGCTACCCAATGCAGACACACAGAAACAGAGGTATCAGAAAGAGTTCAGAGAAAAAGAAAGAAAGAGTGATAAATAGACACACAGCAGAGAGAGAGAGAGAGAGAAAGTCTGGGTCTTTTCCTTTCTTTTTCGTTTCTTTTTTTAATTTAATTTTTTTCTCCTTTATTAGTGCAAATTGTTCTGAAGGAGTAGTACCAGTTAAAAACGTTCCCTGGCTGTCGTGTTTCCCTTTTTGTTAGTAACTTGGTTGATTTTTTTAAAAAAAAATTTAATGTCACCTTTGGTCAGGGGAGATTTGCAGGTTTACCTTTCTTTTAACTGTCATTCTGTCTGGTGAAGTAAGTCAGATACAGTGAGAAAATAACTGTCTGTTTTGTACCATCAAAGAGATAAATTCTGATCCACACAACAAAATGATTGATAAAACTTTACCGCCAACGTAAAATAGATCAACTTAAATCATACGCATTGTACAGTAATTTTGTCGTTCATATTTTATTTCAAACATAATTTTACCATTCACATTACAAAAATTATCACTTAATTTCACTCGTGTAAAATATTTTTTCAAAAAACATATAATAAGATGATAATTCGTTTTATATTTTAACTTTTATATGTTATAAAATAGATAAAAGATATGAATAAATTTCTTATTTTGTACAAACATGAACTTCATAATCTGAAAATTCTGAACATAATAAAGAAATTTGTTGAGGATTAATAGGATTGGAAATTGAACCTGCTACTGGGAGTAGTTGAGACTTGGAGTAATATTTGAGTGGTGGTTAACATTTGATCCAAAGAAAGCCACATTTATTGGCCAAATGAAACGAAAGTCACATCGTAATTAATTATAAGCTTTAGGATTACAATTGGTAGTCATCATTGTTCTTTGATTTGGATCAACCCCATTAAAATCACAAAATTATTAACCCCCTATTGCTAGTCCTTTTTTCTATTATTATTATTATTATTGACTGCCATGCTCTTTATGTACTTCTTAAAAAAAAAAAACACATGTCAATGCTAGGGTCCCATCCAATCAAGTGACGATGTAAGAAAATTCTCATTAGCAAAAATATTAGAGAAAGATAACAATTAGTCTCATAAAAAAGAAGAAGAAAATAATAATAGCATTCACATTTGATTAAAGAGTTGTTAGGGAATCTCTTCTTAGAAAATATGAGATTCAAAGTCAATTTGAATTTTGATTCTTTCTTATTTAAAAAATCAGATTTTTTTTTTGTTTAGATATGTTAATGATTATCTTATTATTGAATACCTTGTTTAATAAAATTCGATCAAGTATGATTAAGATATATTGTAATTAAATTTGGATGGTAAAATTATTATCCATCACGGGTTTGAGTAAAAAAATTAAAACATTTTATTTAATAATTGATGTATGTATCTTTCTTTTAAGGTTTTGTCAAGTAATTATAATATTTTATTAAATCATTAAAATTATCATATCACTTATTAAATTGATTCATATGGCTCACCAGTATTTTTTTTTTCTCTATATCAATTGTTTACCTATTTTCTTCGGTTGGTACATAGATTTATTCATGAGTGATCCATAGAAGAGGGTTTGTTCCCATGTAAATAAAGAACAAAAAATAGAGGAAATGTCCATCTGCAATAATTTTGGACAGAGCAGATCCGGATACAAAGCCATTGCAGCAGAAGAAACAACCCTTCTGCACAATTTGTTTTTTAAGGCTAGAGATCAGTGGGAAAAAAAAAAAAAACAGAAGAGGTTTTGGATGTCTGTCATATACACTTCTATATTGGTTTAAATAATTAATAATTAATAAAAAAGACATCAGAAGGGAGCATGTTGCAATCAAAATCTTGATTTTTCTTTGAACACTGTCTATGACCATAGTATCTATAGTCTTTATTATCAGATCCAAATATTAAAATATGGATTTTGGTGGATCTAAACTACCCATTTGGTCAAATGCCAAATTGGTCATCACCATTGCTTAGACTCCTGCAATTAATGTGATTAACAATTTCATCAAGTCTATCCTCACAGTTTCAGAGAGAAACAGTAAATTTCACATCGAAAGTGTGTAAGAGTAAAACTAGATATTTAAATGTTCATATTATTTTTCACCTATAAACTATCTTTTGTAAATACGACTGTGAGGCTCAAATGATTTAAAACAAATAATAACTTACAAGTTATTAAAGATCAACAAAATATTATACAGCATTTTAGTTATCTCACAACTTGAGGCTAGGGTCATTTTTTGAATCTCAAGTGGATTAATTCAAAAAATAATTAAGAGAAATGTAGAATTTACATTCGATTTTTACCGCATGTCATTCTTTTAAAAGTTAAAAAGGGGTCATACTAGGAGTTGGATCATGATATATATATATGGAAGTGATACTGTAATGGCTGCAGCCAGTTTTGATCTGGATGTACATGGAAATTGAGAGAAAGATGCAAACTGCAAGGACAGTAAAATAAACCCTTTATGTTATTTCACTCTCTGACATTATCTGTTGAAGGCAGAAATTGTTCCTTGGATCTGTATTTTGTAAGGAGCACAGCATGTGCATGGAGAGTGCCCTGGCATATTTTATGTATAAACAAATTGCTTTGTAAATTGTACTTATCTGTGAAGATGTTGCATTTTCTCTCAAACTACAATTTTCTAAAGAATGGCGAGAATCCAAACTTTTCTCACAGTGGGAAAAGCTTGGGCATCTCTGGGCTGGAAGAAAGAAAAGAGTCATAGCAAGTTTGCAATCAAGCATATATACGTGGGGTGTCCTTTGTGTGTTTTTTATCAGTTAAAAACACCTGTTTGCTTACCCTTGAGTTGATGCAATATTTATCTAATTTTACAGTTAAAAAGGGCTTGGTTCCTTTACATAAAATTTGGTCTTGAAAGTTTATATATTCCCCTTTTCAAACCTTTTTTAGAGGATAATACTTTCAAGTTTCAACTATTAAACTTTGCCTTGAAACCCATGTTTGTGCTTATAAATTGTATATATGGTGCTACCTGTTGAATATTCGAATAAAAAAATGAAAAAAAAAACCAATTAAACTTCAAAACATCGTTAATTTATCTTATATTTAGTCTACTAAATAATTCCAATGTTGGAGATAATTATTTTTATGTATACTTAAAACTCAGTTAAATATGTTTCTACTTTTAAGATTAACGCAGCAATAAAATTATCAAGCTTACGCAAAAGAGCGGTTAGAATTGAATGAGGTGTGAACGTAACAACTAGCAACCTGGCGCATCTTTAACCACTTGAAAGGACGTACACAGAGTAACAAAATAGGTGGAGCCTAGGAATAGCGTTGAGTGAAAGAGAAAGATGAGAGGCTGTCGTGTTCAGCATTCGTGAACATGACAAACCACATCCCTTTCATTTCATGTATGAATACCATGGAAATAAGTAATTACACTCGGATTCTTCTGGTAAGGCGACCTGTCAACGTACACCAACATTTTTGTTTTCGTGACACTGAGATTACCTAGGCGAAGCTTTTTACTACTAGCTAGTTAGGGCGTGTTCAGTTATGATCACAACTTTTGATCGCGGTAAAAAACTCTATATGGGATACTTAGGCCAGCCTTAAAACAGGCATGCAAATCTTAAAGAGTTACCCATTATTTTATACTGAAGAAGCTTTTCAAAGCATTCAACACTGCGAATAATTGAAGGCGGCTGTCAATTCATACAGTACCCCATGAGACTGTATCATTTCATGCCTTAATTAAATCTGTGTAGACTTTTTTGTTCATCAATCACGTGGGGCGGGGGATGGGAGGTACACATCGCGGATGCTGAATATCATCTTTGCAATGCCATGCAACCTTGTAATATAAAAAACATAATTTAGGGACTCTAGCTAGCTAGTCGATGGATCCTAGATCATGATCAGCACAGATGATTGTACCAGAAAAGAAACTGTTTTAGTACTGTAGACAAATGTTGTGATGGTTGAAAAATATTTGATAAGATGGCCTTCTGTATTCTCTTTATCTTTTGCCCTTTTGTACCTGCCAGGCCAGGGACCAACGTGCTTGTGAGCCACAAGGGAATGAATGTTTTCATCTTCTTCTAAATAATTTACTTTGGCGATTGTTATGTCGCCAGACAGGGTTTCTGTGTGTTTGATTTGTGGGGAAGAGGTCTGAAGGTGAAGACAATTTGGGGAGCTTGGAATTTGGAGCCTCTTTTAGTCTCACTTATTACCCTCCCCTCCCTCCTCTTTGAGTGGGGGTATACATACTGTCAAACCCAATGTGCGGGGGTGCAGAATCTCTCTCTTGAGTCTTGATTTTCACCATTGGATAAATATTTCTTTCACACCCAGATCTTGCTTCACACTCAACCATAGTTTGGGTTCAGATGAGAAACGCTCATGGAGCGAAATAGTTTCCCCATCTCTTGGTCCAATGTGAACCAAGGCTCCATTTTTAGGTCCGGCTGATGAGAGCCCAAAAATTGGCCCAAGAATTTTTTATGTGTTTATTAAAATTACCAATAAGTACAAATTCGCAAAAAAATTATTTTTTTTAAAGAGAAGTTGTATCTTAAAAGAGAATAAATTATGTAAAAAAATTGGATTTTTTCCTCTCGTGCATGTGGAAAAAATTGAGTTATTTAAGAAAATATAAAGATAAATTCATCTCTATTTTATATTCGTAATTATAACTTTTGTGATGTTTTTAGGTAATTTACCGAGTCTATATTAATTGACTCCTGGTGCCAAAATCAGCATATGCCATTAACTATTGATATATATAATTATAAGAATTATGATTGAAAAAAAATGGACAAAAATTGGAGACATAATCTGTGCAATTAAGTTTTCTTGAAAAATTGCTTCTTAAATTTATATTTTTGTCCATACTATTTTTCTCTCTCTTGGGATAGCAAATTTTTATTTAATTTTATTTTAGAATATCATATATTTATAGATAAATTGATATATAACACATACAAATTATCTCAATAAATTGTCACGTCGTAAAAGACAAATAATAAGGACATTAAAACTTAGAAAGTTACAGCTTACAATCGTAATAAATTAATAGATTGACTTGCTCTATCGCAAGATTAGTGGACTCACCTTTCACAAATTCAATGATTATGTGGTATCATTTTCAAATAAGCATAATTGTTGTTTATACGTTTTCCCAATGTAATTATTTCACGTTCATAATCAAAACAACTTTTCGTAATATATCAAATAATATAATTTTTTTAAAAATTCAATACAAATTAAACCAAATAAAATCAACATTTCGTGATTGAATAATAAAATAAATGCCGAAAATGTAAAAATAAAAATGTATTAATGAGTAGGACGCCAATTGGCTAGATGGTTCATTTGACAATTGACAAACTAAGCCTTTGAAAGAAAAATAGGGAATCATTTTTTTCTTACTACAAATTATGAGAATTTTGTGGAAAGCCCTAAATGTGAAAGGGCCCTCCCAAAAAACCGTTTTCTTTTTCTTTTTATCATGTACACACTCCCCCCTAAACACGTGATTACAGATTATCTGTACACATGCCTATGCTAGAATTCTTCTTTCTACGTTGCATAAAATCCAACTTCCACCGCCCGATCACCATCCATCAATTCCAACGGCCTCCCCCACTCCCACCCTTCTATCTGCCAATTTCAATTTTTCTGTTTTTTAAATTTTATTGCCTACAAGCGCGCACAGGTACACTCATGGACTTTTAAGTCTCGTGTTACCGAACGATACGCCGAAGCTCAGTTCACTATTTTTAACTTTTCTCTCTCTCTCTCGTCTGTCTAAAACGGCTTCTGCAGGTACATGAACACATCCTGTAGCGGCGACAGCTGACTATTACTCTGGAAATGGGAAGCAAACCCGGTATCTACTGTGGCATCCATGTAATTATAGGAGAAAGCAAGGGCATTGTTGTTGGTACTTCCCCAATCCTTCCATTTGGGCTCGCTTTGAACCTCGCACGTGAACTCGGGAGACACCACGTGTTCCGAACAGCTCGAGTCCGTGTGAAGCCTAGGGACCGACTCCGACGTGTCGAAATACACAAAATCGTTAACGGTTCCCGTCGGAGCTGGTGGCAGTCCACACGGGTCCATGCCAACTGTCCCGATGTCCGGCTTCTTATCCTCAATAGCCATCACGCTAGCTTTTTTCGTAACGCTTCCTTGCGGTGGTTGTTTCTCGCTGGCGCCTTTCTTATTGTAAATCCGGCAGAGCACCCAATCGTCCAACTGCAAAAACAAAACGAATCGTTAATAGTTATTTGATTTTAGATTGTTAAATTGATGAACAAACGATCCTGCCATTCTTTGCCAAGATAAGAAGGAATATTTTCCTTAACAGGAAAGCAATAATTGCTTGACCTAAGCGTGACAAAAAGGTGTGTCACAATCAGGAGGTAAAACCAAAATCTGTTTTTAATGTCGTCTGGGAGTTATTGAATGCGCGTGAGGTGTACACCCATTCAATGCACCAAACTGTATACTGTCAAAAATCAAATGTTTTTCCTGGTGGGTCCCCATGATTCGGTGAAACTCTAGTGAATCTGAAACCACTATGCATCTCTCCACCGCAAGATTAAAATAATCTTTTTCGAATCATAATGTTAGTCCATGGAGGCAGATAGAACCGTCCTTTAGCTCGGTCACACCATTGACGAATCACGCCATCTTTGTGGCCGCCAAATATGACAGAGAAAAGACAGGCGCGGCATACACAGCTGGCAACTTTCCCCAGTATGGGAAGGTCAAAACGGTCATTTCCGCCTCCACGTTCCAGTCCTTAGTCTATCATGCAATTAAATCTCCGATTTACCCCTAACATATCCGAACCAGTGACGAGAAAAAGTTGTTATACCCTTAAACTGTTCTTCTTGCGAACCGACCGGTCCACGTCAGCTAATCGATACTCGTGCATAATCCAATTAGTTTTCTCTCCTTTGGGCGCTTTCCCAGCGTAAAACACCAAAGCCTTCTTAATCCCGACCGGTTTTGGTTGTCCGATTGGCTTATCAGCACCGGTTGCCTTCCAGTAGCCCGACCCAGCTGCCCGGTTCGGCCTTGAACCGTTCGGATATTTCCTATCCCTCGGAGAAAAGAAGTACCACTCTTTCTCTCCGTACAAGGCCAAATCTGTAAATCCAAAGTAAGACATAAAACAAATGAATACGCATTAAAAATGAAAAAGAAGTGAATCGTTGTTCCGGTTCGGGGAGATAAAAAGAACAAAAAAATGGAAAGTTTACCAGGAAGGTCCCATGGGTCGTATTTGTAAAGGTCGATTTCTGCGATGATAGGTACGGCGATCGACTGCGACGCACATTTCCGGCAAAGATAGTGCATAACGAGCTCCTCATCCGTTGGATGAAACCGGAAGCCAGGTGGTAACTGCAACTCTGTAGCTGTCATTTTTGACCTTTCACTTTGAGATATATTTTCACCCTCACCCTCACGCTTTCTTTTCTCTTTTCTCCCCTCTTATCTGTTGTGACGGCGCTTGAAACTTAGAACGCAAGGGAGAGCGATGAATTTATAGAAGGTAGAAGGGGGACACGTGGCGGGAGAGACGGTGGGTGCTTCTAGAATCCACGTGGTTGATAAGGTTTTCGTGGGCTTTTTTAGGGGTAGTGAATGGGTGATGAGAGCGTGGACGGGACACGTGGAGGACATGGAAGTGAAGTGCGTGCGTGTCGACAGCCCACATGCGGAGTGATTTTGTCACTGCTTACGCCATTTGTTTTGGACTGGGGTGCCCTCAATCTCATCACACACAAGAATCCCAAAACGGTCCTCGGGATTCGTGTGCGGTCGGCGTGGTTTTTTCTCCCCCTTCTTTATAAACTTCACAATTTTTATAATTTTCAAATACATTTTTTAATATTATATATTTCTGGTTTGGTTTTATTCAATTTTGAGCCGACAGTTTAACGGTGGATGAGGATTACACGTCAGCCCCCTAGTGCCGTCATCACCATCTGCTCGTGTGACTCGGCACCACACTGCGACTTTGCTCTATGTTCCTGTGTTCAAAGTCGAGCGTGATTAATGGGAACAAATAAATATTGAATTAAAAATACTAGTATAGTAGAGTAGATTAATTATTATGTAATATCATGTCCCGTCTCCACTTAGATTTTGTGCATGCAACATTTAATTAAAAAATTGAAATATTTAAAAAATAAAGGACAATTAACACTTTAACAATTTTTACATAATTCTAAAGAATAAGATAAATATAACTTTTTATTTGGTTAACTTTAATCAAATATTAAAAAAAAAAAAAACTTTAATCAAATATTTGACTCTTAATTAATATAGTCAAAGAAAAGAAACGATGTATATATACGTAGAATATGATGACTTGTGAGTTAAGACATGTCAACAACAATGGCATGAATCGTGTTTATCCTTAACACACGTGAAACTTTTCATTTGTATACAAATTTTCCTAATTGTTGACTATAATATTAACATGTAATGACAACTGAATAACTTAAGTTTACATTACACACTACCACATATATGTTATTCTTCTTATATTGAAAAAAGAAATGACAATAAACCGAAAAAAAGTAATTAATACATAATTTGGTATTCTGTTTGCATAAAGAAGTTCCCAGATGGTTGTAAATTAATACATATATATTAATATTTTTTGGTAAAATACTTTGAGTTTTTGGAAGTTTGAAAATTAGGAAAAAAAAAGCCAAAAAAAAATTGAGTGAATATGTAAGAATTGAGAAAGTATAGCAAAACAAATCATTCTCATTTATCTTGTCTTGGAGTTGAAAGAAAATAAATTAAATTAACTTTTTTGTGTGCCACTATCAAAGCTTACTGTATGGTTAAAGCATGTTTGTTAGAATTTCAATTATCAGGTTTTTATAAGTAATTGTTAAGGTTTGTTCAAATTCTATTTTAAGAATTTAATGCACTATCTTCTCCAAATGCAAGAACAGACAATCAATTTATTAATTAAAAAAATCTTTTTATAAATATCATCTTACCAAATTTCTATACATACTCTTTAACATTTGTCTTCTCCTATGCAATCTCGACTTATATTATATACAAATAAAAGGATATTTGAAGATGAAAAAAGAAACCAAGACCAGAATTTTAATTAATTAGATTATTCTACCGTTAAATTATCTTTATTTTAAAAAGTTTGGCTTATCTCCCAACTCTTTTAATATGTCCATTCCATTTAAAGAACTCCCGATAATAGAAACCATTTAGTCTACTTTCTTTTTACAAACTCTTCCATCTCAAAATGTAATTTGTTTTAATTTTATTTTACTCGTGTGTAACAATATTTAGCATTTAAGTTCTATGATGGTTATAAAGTTTATTTTTTCCATCTCAAAATGTTTTACTTTAGTGTAGTTTTAGTTTGATTAAGTTATTAAGTTTGTTGATTGTGATTTTTATGCTAAATGTAATAATTATATTATATATAAGAATTGATATTATTAATATTATCATAATTTTACTCATAAATGTGATTTTATTAAAAACTCAAAATTAATTTGTTTGATCATATCAAAGTAATAAATTATTTTCGTTTCTTAGCACATGAAATAAAAAACAAAAGTAAAAATTCTTTTTATGAATATATAATATTTGAAAATATAAAAAAAATAATTTTTTTAAAAAAATTAAAATTTAACTCTTTAAACTAAATTAGATCATTACACTGAGTATCTAATGCTGGTTAAAAAACAAGCGCAGATGCAGTGGGCACGTAGACAGGGGACTGACCTCCCCCAGAGAAAACGAAGACCGAAGCGGAGACCTAAATTTCAACTCTTTACGACATCATGTCAAACTTTGACGTGTCAATGGACGACCTGGATAAGGATAAAGGAAGTTGCTGGGCAAGCGCCGAACGGCCTTCACACTCTGCCACACCCTTTTTTTCTTTCTCCAGTAAAAGCAAATTACTAGCAATCGCGGAGTTAAATAGCTTTCCGACGCGTTCTATCACCTCAACTTTCGGTGGCGGTTAAGAGAAAACAAAATGTCTGTACACAGTCAAAGATGCTAAATCCTTGCGACGGACCAGTAGATGCTTGACACGCAATGGTTGTCAGCGCCGCTCGTCCTTGTCTCGGGACCCGGTGACTAACTTCCTGAGAGCTTGATGATCGGTCTCCACGTCAGCCATGACATAAAGGCAACTTGACTTTGGGGTTGGACGTGGCTAGAGAGAGAGATTTTTTATGAAATGTCGGGAACGCCCTTTGTGGTGTGATGTGGCATGATGGTATTGGTCAAAATTCAATAAAAAGGAAACCGTGGACGACCAAAACCAAGCGGTTTTCCAATATAAGCGTGAGAAATGATAATACCAGATTAGTCGCTGAATTTCTCGTCGGCGGTCCCCAGCAAAGTCAAGTTTCCTTAAATTGTTTTTCCTCTTTTTCTTTATTTTCTCTTTTAGTATTTCTTTTTCTTTATTTTCATTTTCTTTTTGCAAATAAAAAATTTATAAAATACAAATATTTTTAAAATGTAAATTTAATTATCTATAAATAATAGACAATTATTAATATTTCAATTGTATATAATCCAAATTTTCAAATATTAATCTACAAATTATTCAAGACTATTAGAGTTAAAAAACATATTTTTACAATGAAAACCACTCAAAGCACTGTAGTTCTTATTTAAATAAAATAAAATTTATTAATATTTTTAATGAAAGTCATTCAATGAAATTAAAATTATCATGTATTTACAAATTGGATGAATCTTATTAATATTAATAATAAAATATTTAAAATAACAATTTAAAAATATTATTAACAAATATGATTATCTTCATCATTTATTTTTTCAGAATTACTTTTATATGTATATATATGTATATTATATAAATATAGATTAGTATTCTTCTACTCACAACTTGAGTTTAATCTAAGAAGTAATAACTAATAATGCAATTGAAAGTTCTCGTGCACATCTTGTGGACTTTTTTTGTATGTACGTTTTCTATCATCTTTGAAATGAAGATTTTAAAGTGACTTAACTTTGATATAGGAATTCTAATTTTTTTTAGGAGTATTAAGATTCAATAGTTGAATTTTAATATTTTTCTTAGATCAACTTTTTTATTATAAAAGCAAGGAAATGGATATCTCTGTTTTTTTTCCTTAATGAACTATTAATTTCAAGTTATGTTTCTAAAAATTTAAGACTATATATTGTGGACATGAAGGACAAGGACAAGTAACTTGTTTTTTATGGCTAACTATGTTTTACGGTCAAGTCGGTGGCAATCCTATTGTCCCTGGCAGGCGGTACAATTCTCCAGCTATACAAAAGTCACGGTTTATCCCCTTCCACGAATTTGTCAGACGAACGTTCTCTTTAACTTTAGCTTCACATTCGAAACTTCAAATTTCTTTCTTTTTCTTCTAATAATTGAATGGAAGAAAAATTTATACTATCAAAAAGAGATTATAGTTCTTTCATTAATGTTAATCATAAATGTGTAATGATGTTCATAAGATTTAATAGAACCAGATAATTCCACAACCGCATTACTTATAAAAAATAAAATAAATATTTAAGACTTTATTAAGGCAAAAAGTAAACGACAAAGAAAACAAGGTTAGGTAGAGGTGCTACGTAAATAGGGTAGGGAGAGATGCTACATCAAAGTATTTAGTTATATCGCTTTCAAAATTTTGTAATTAGGAAGCAAACGAAAAAGTTGTTCAAGGCATGAGATGCTGCTAGCCAGTTGCATGGCCATGGGACCATGCTTAATACTTTTAATGTTGAGACAAGCACTTAATGAAGGCTATTATTTTCTTTCAAATTTTAATTGAAGGATTAATTGAACGTTACAAAGGCTCATTCTTGCCTTTTGTTTTGTCAATTTGTTTAGAGTTGAAGACATATACTTTATGAACTTTCTAAGAATTCTATAACTAGTAGGGCATAATCCTGCTTTATAAACTAGGTGATTAACAAGTTAATCAAAAAGAGTAATCAGTAATCAGGTCTGAAAGCAAAAGAATTTTGCTCAAAAACCATCTAATCCTAACTTTTGCTCAATAAGACAAGTGGGTTGGCTTGACTTTTATTTATTTATTTTATTATTTTGAAAGAAGATGAAAGCACTTTGTCATATCGTCTAGATGAAATGAACACGTTTTGTATTTCGTTTCTTTTCAAATATTTTGACCAGGAATTTCACTAAATTTCTAAGCCGCCAGTTTGTCTTGATATTGCTTTTATTTCCGCACACACGGTCAATATTGTCGTGAATGATTTCAACATTAGTCCAAATTCGGTCCCATAGCTTGCGAATATGCTAAAGTTAATTGAATGATTTCATTTTGACGGTGGGTTAGGAACTTTTAAATTTTTTAATTAAAAAAATTTAAATTCTACTATTTACATAAGAGATTATGTATCTATTAATAAACTAACTGTTGATGGTTAAAGAACATTCTATTATTTCAACCTTCCTTATTTTTTTTCTTAATTTTTTGATTAATTAATTGTTAAGTTTCCATCCTCATTATAACGTTTCAAGATGATGTGATGGCCTAACCTGAAGTTTGAAATTCAATTTCAACTTAATGCACTACCATAAATTTAGATTTTAATTACACTTAATTGACGTAACATATAATTTTATGCATGAAATATTATAAAGTGTTGCTATTTAAATTAAGTTCAATTGACTAATTTCTTGAGTTTCACAGACCACGGTCAAACTTTCTCCAAGGACAGAGCTAGAGTTAAAAGTGAAGGAGGGTTAATATACATTAGTTAATATATTTTCTAGCAAGAATTAAGTTAGGAAGAATAAATGAATAATAATTTTTTATTATTTAATTATATATATATATATATTTTATAATAAGTATATTAAATTAAAGTTTATTTACGTACAGATTCTTGTATTATTGCATTTAATTAATGCTACTCACTTAGTACGCATTATAAAAATAATTATATAAAAAATATAATTTTATGAAATCGGATATTCAATTTAACCATCAATTATACATGTTTTTTTTTCTCAAAATAAAGAAATTTAGATTTTTTATTTTCTCATTTTCTTTTCTTTAAAATTTTAATTGATAGTACTTTATGTCAAAAAATATTAAAAAATGTCATGTAAAAATAGTGTTTAAAATGTATATTGGAAAATTCAAACTAATTCTATATAAAAGAGTATTGCTAAAAGTAAAAAAAAAATGAAAAATGTATATGGAATATATAGAAAAGTACTTTAGAATTTGTGCTATTTATAATAACTCAAGGACTAAATAAAATTTAATTGCGAAATAAAAATAATTGATACTTATTAAGGAGTCAAGTAAGTAATAAGAAATTTTAATTGGTCAAATGATAAATTCGAAATTACTAGAGGGGCAAATTAGAAAAATTATAACAGAACGAGAGAAATTGTTGTGTGTAAAAACGCAATTTTGACAAAACGAAGGGTGGCGGCCAACCGTCGGATCCCGTCGCTGTTTGTCCGCCTGCATTGATAGTCTCTGGCAGTCGCAGCCATTAATTTTGGAATTTTCTCGAGTGGCCACCAGGTACACAGTCGCATGGCTTAATTTCTGTAAATAGATATATTCATTATCAGTATGGAAAAACGTTGCACCATTTTCAGTAATTAGGAGTCCTCATTCTCAGAAGTGATTAGTGGGAATGACAGTAGACGGTCCTTTGATGGCCGCCAGTACAAACATATGTGTCGGCATATAGTACTGAAGTTTTCACGCCTGCCGAAGTTCAATGCATCTTCACTCCCTGCCAAAAAGCCATCACAAACTTGTTCCCACCATCATTTTCTGGCCGTCCGCTTCTAATTTTTGCATTCTTCCTTTTTACTTTTACCAAAAAAAATAAAAAAAGTAAAGATACTATTAATATCTAAAAAATAATAATATTTATTTTACAACTATATAATTTTGTCGTTTTGTAGCAAAGTCTTTGCCCTACGTGCACGATGGATGTAGGTATATAAGAATAGGATTAGCTTAAAAATATATTATGTATAAATAAAGGTGTAGATTGTCATATGTTTTACATTAATAAAACATAAAATATATTTTAAATATATTTTATAAATTAAAAATATAATTTTTTATAATTTAAAATAGTACGAAATTAAATTTAAATTTTAATTCATGACACAGATAACTTTGAATCTTATAATGATGTTTCAACCCGTGATGCAGACAACTTTGGATCTTATGGGGGCGCAGAAAAATTGACTGTTGTTCAAAACGTTTGGACATGGATTTGTCAGACATTTTGTTTTCTTGTGTTTGGTCAGATTTATTTTATTTTGCTTGGGATTGAAGCTAAGTTAAAAGAAGCACACGACAGACCTAATTATTGTACTTCCTTCCTTTAGACGCAGGAAAGGTTGAATGGACATATAAAATCTCCATTGTTTCTCTTAGGTTTCCATGATTTCGCACGCGTGTCCGTTCATGGCAGAGATAACAGAGTGCGGCGGCGCAATTTTTTATTTCTTAAGCTGCAGGACAAAAGGATCATTTTGGGGATTAAAATTTATAATTTAAAAAGTTTAGTATTAATCTTAAATTGAACTGAATGAGATAAGATTTAAGAAATAGATATATAAAAAAACCAATGATATCATTTATGTAAGTAGATAAATGATACAGCACAAGTCTGACCTTTATCTCTATCGGGCCATTTTCCAACTACCATACAAATTCATATAGTTTAATATTTTTGATATAAATATATATAGTTTGATCTGCTAATCACATAAAATGTGGATTTCCATAAGTCAATAGGTTAGTTGCACAAGATTTAATAATGGCCGTATAAAACTAAATTTGCTTTATATTTTCATCAAAAAATTAATACAAAAATACCAAAAATAGTACTATTTTCATTTTATTTTATTAGCACACAACAAATGTACATTAAATTCTCATCTCTAGATTTATTGTTAAAGAATTTCTTATTAGCAAGAATAATTTTTAATAAAAATTTCATGTTTTTCACTAAAGAAACAATAATTTTCCGACAATATTAATTTTGTTGCATATTTGTCACAAAAAAAGACGTGTTTATTTCCAATGAAATTTTTTTATTAGAAAATTATGAGAAAACATTATTTTTTACAAAATTTGGTAAAAAAGGTTTGTGGTTTTAAAAATGATAATTGAATTTTTGACTAAATTTCTAAAGGAAATAATGTTTTATATACTAGTGTTTGATAAGTTTCCATATATATATATATATATATATATATATTATGTCTTGAAAAGCTTTTTGGGTATGTATATAATCTCCCTTCCTCATATATATATATATATAACATTTTTTTTTAATAAGGCATTTGGCATTACTTAAATAAATACTAATGTTAAAGTTATGCAAAAGGGTTATAAAGTAAGGAGAAAAGAATCGTTAATCATAGAAATTGGTGTTTGAGCTGTGTTACAACTTCCAACTTGTACAAATTCTATGTATACATGTTGTCCATTTTATTTTCAATCAAATAAAATTGTACAATTAAACTTGGGATCATAAGAAGTAACAGTGCCCAAACAGATGAATGAAAACATCTAAACATTCCTAGCATTCTTGGATGAAGAAATCTCAGTGTTACATATGGGGCAAATCCTCTTGATTTGGAGCCACTTGCTTATGCACTCTGAATGATATGGGTGTTCACAATTAGGAAGAGCAACTACACCTTCCTCTTCTTCATACTCCACTTGACAAATCGCACACCGATCAATCCCACTGTTGCACTTAACAGATTGGAACTTCCATGGAATCAAGCATGAAGAAATCTCATTCTGAGATAACCCTCTTCTCTCTACCCCTATAATCTCTCCTAGAGCAATCAACTCTTCGTAAGATAAATCGTCCGGATCAATCTCATCCTCCTCCTCCATGTCTTCATCATCATTGCTATCTTGTCCCTCAAGGAACTCTAGGTCACCTCCAGCTTCCAGGCCTTCGAAACATTCGTAATCGTTGTTGTTGCTGCTTCCGTAGGATGCCTCGCTGTCATCTTCTTCGCTATCACTTTCAATGGTTTCGAGCATTGAAAACGCCCTCTCCTGTTCTTGCAATGCCATTGCCATGGCAAAATCAGAGTCAACTTGATCAAGTTGGGTGAAAGGCACCCTCTTGGATGATTGTTTTGCGCCTTCGTTCTCCATAGATCTTATTCAAGTAAGGGGAACAGGAGATCCCAATCCGCAGGCATATATGGGATAATGCCAAAGGCTTTCTTTAGACAAAGGCAACTTTCATGCGAAGCAATGGAAGTCCAATTACGTTGTATATGACAATATTCTTTAATTCTTCCCACTTGGAATGTTTTCCAAACACCGATTGGTACCACCCCTTGCCTCAAATATAGCCGAAAATTTAGCTTCCTTCCCAGAGAGGGCAGCTTTATTTAATGCAAAGCAATAGTATAACATACCTAGTAAGTCACCGTATATATAAAATTAAGTTATACCAACTCTTTGCCTTATCTTTGGGGCAATTCTCCACCTACTTCAAGATCAAGTATACCTGTGTGTACAATTAATTATACACATGCAAATGTATGGATGCAAGCGTATACACGTATTTTCTTGTAGGAGCAACAAAGAGAATCCCCATGTATAGTTGTTGAAATGGGATTATCTGGAGACAATTGACAAATCTAAAGCCAAGCCATGCATACCAAAAACTTTGAGTTGTGAAAGTGCAGGGAGAAAAGTAAATTTCGGACAAGTCCCTTGATTGGTAAAGGCAATGATGCTAGAGAACTTGATTCTTGCTAGGAAAGAGCAATATCATTCATGATAAGGACTCTCTGAAGATAATGCATTCCAGTGAAGTGCTATGAGAACTATCCTATCAATGCACTAGCAGAGGTTGAAAAGGAATAAATAAACTATATTCTGCAGTCAGTCAAGCATTGTGTCGGTTTGAATGCCAGAAAGGAACTATAAGGTTATGATACAAATGAAGAAGAGGATGGTTCTGCCAAATTCCACCGCAGGGAGAGGATGAGAAAATGATCATATGTTACCATTCTGACCACTTCCAGGAGAAAGCCAAAAGTTTCCATGAGATTGAAAAGATAAATGCGTACTGTTAGTATTCAGAATTATCTCCTTCTATGATGAACCCTTCCCCTACGAGTTGAACCTTTCTGTGCAAATTTTGATGTATGTGTCACCCTAACGCCATGAACTGTGTTTATATGATGGCCATGCTTACCATGGTTCCTTTCATAAAGAGCATCTCTTTTTATCCCCACTTTTATTCGATGGCTTCTAGGCCTCAAAGACTTTCGTAAGTGAACTCCTCTGTAGTCTCTCCATCGGCCAGATAGGGATGTACTGCTTGCTTCCGTAGGTCTAGAAGTGCGATATGAAAAGCTTTCATCATCATGTTCATCACTAGTATCAAACTGATATTCTCTTACTCTTCTACGCCCTCGATTTATCCTCTTAATCTTTAGAAGCTTAAAGCACAAGAAAGTGCAACAGATTTCCCAAAAAGAGAACCAGCATGCAATGCTTGCCCATACCATTCTGCACAGACTATGACCAATGCACTGGCAGATGCCCACTTTATACAGCAGATAAAAGAATAGGAGAACTGCACATCGTTAAAGGAACAAGTGAATAAAATTGTGAACAATTAAATTCTAGAGCCGTTTCTGCTTTAATCAAGATGGAAATATCAGATTGGGCCTAAATCCTATCCATAGTTACCAATGTAGGACAGAACTAACACCATGATCAACTTCAGCAGATTCGCAACGCAAAAATTCTCTATGTAACAGATGAAATCCCATGTTGATCCACAAACTGAACTGAACGATCATCCAAACAGAAAGTAAGAAAAAGCAGATTCAGTTTGAGAAATACCGAGGGGAAAATTTAGATGGTGAGATATGAAGCACACCAACTTCCTGGAATTAGTAAAAGACAAAGCTCTATGTAAATTTAATGATACCAAGATTAATGTAGTTCATCTTAATAACGTTGTGTATCACATACAAGCAGACGCCCGCCAAAAAGATTGTGGCAGATAATAAGAATTGGATTTGTAGATAAGATATAAGCGGGTACCTGCAGGACTTTCCAGCAAGAAAATCAAGCGGATTGCCAAAAAGTTTGGCAATGGCGTCTGTGAAGCCTGAGAAAAATGAACTGATTACATTGCCCATCAATTCTGTTCACTGGTTTATCGGCCAAGGGCAAACAGCTGACAGTGACTTTGAAAAGCCAAGGACAATATTTTCTGGCTCTATTTAACTCCTGCATTGGTGCACCAGTAAGATGAGAATAACATAATTGTGATCAACAGTCAAAATTCCACAAGTATTGTAATGAAAAGCCAAATTCCATTGACATTTGTTTTGTCGTGGGAAAGAGTGATTCGAGGTTGAAACTTGAAATATACAGAAGAATCCCTGTTTTGTTTCTGTAATCGAACATTTTAACATGAAACATAACGTTGTTGTTTGGTTAGAACTTGTAAAGTATAACCACCCCAATCCTTTTGACTAACATTGCTTTTTGAATGCTATGGCTACTGGAAAATCATTTCGTGTAATTTTCAGTAGGAAAATTTATCCCAAATTTGAAGAAGCAAGAAACAAGTCATCCCAATTTCTGGAAAATGCTTCTTTGGACGAGCGAGAGAGTGAGAGACAGAGAGTTTTACTGTTTGAGTGGCATGACAACAACCCAAGGTTTCACTCGTTAGGCAGAGAAGAGAAATTGAAGGATGCTGCGTTTTCTTTTGTCTGAATCAGAGGATGAGCGGAGAGAGGACAAAATCCAATTACCTACATCATTTCGTAACGGGCGGAGTAACTGCCCCCCCAAACCGAAAGTGTCATTTCCCCTTTCTTTTGGGCCCAAGGTTCCCTAAAGCTGCAAAATCCAATTTACCATTCACATAGTTTTTATTCAACTAGAACCAGTTACTGACAGAGGAATCTGTTTTACTCTTCACACTTAGATCACCATTCACGTATTCTTTTGTAGTGTCGCATTCCATGAGTGTACCATTAATTTGAGTAAAGCCTAACGAGAAACCCCAAATTTATCATTAAAAAAGATGAACAAATTGTTCATCTATCAAAGATTTTGGAAGAGGACCTAACCCAATTCATCCAACATATCGTGTCGTATGCATATTTAACTAGGAAACATCAATAGGAAGACAAATCTTAACTCATCAATGTACACCACTTCCACCACAACATTCACCATGCTGCAATAATATAAAACTTAGTCAATCGATTTCAGAATTATCAGAGTACATCAGATTCGAGCATTCACGATCAACAGCCTTTGATAAACAAATAAAACTGAAAGTTCCATAGTTGACAATTAAAGGCTGACGGCTAAGGGGAAGATAGAGACAATTGGCTGCACTCAATCCATCCTTCCCTTCAAAATTCTTTCTTTTACTTCTGTAGGTGTGCTGCAAAATGTATAAACACCAAATACATTAAAAATGCACCAATTAGCTATTACTGCAAATGTTAAGTTTTAGCTGTCCAGACATTATCAGTCAGAAAACAACTAAATACTCCTTTTTCTCCATCAGGGAAGGGAAGAGTTTGGATGGTTCGAATAATAACCAGATTCTCTTGGGTAAGGTTTTGATAAATATGACCTAAGGAAAAGAATGCTACTAAGAATATAAAACAAAAAAAAAAAAAACATTTGAAATTGCTTACACAACATAGACATGTCCTCCCCAACCGCTCAGACAGTCACGATCCACTGATGAAAGGAGTGCTTGGGAAACAGTTTCAAACAATTCATCAGGTTCCTGAATACAAAGAAAACAATGACTCAATAAAGCATGAATTCTATTACCGGCATGAATGATTTGTAGCTAACAACCACAATACTTTTAACTATGACACAGTAAAGTGTAGTCATGTCTACCCCAAAAAATGGCCACCATGTCTTAGCTTGTAGGTTACAAACATATAAGCAATGAAATTTTACACTTCTTGAAAGGATTCATCACTATTATGCATGTGCTACTCTGAGCATAGGAAAATAAAAAATTTGACAAACCATGTCCTCCTTGAACATTGACTCGCAGGCACCATAAAGAGACTCTGAGGCAGTACCAGCTACAACAAAATCTTTTGCAAGCTCCCTGCATTTCAAAGAAAGCAAACATAAAAACCAAAATAGTTTCAGCATTTGCATCAAAATATTAAAAAATAATTCAAACCATAAGAATTAAAATAGTATTGTCAACCAGAAATCGAACTCAACAAAATGCAAAATACTGGATATATACTACATTAGAGTTTACCACATAATAAAGTTTGTATGAACAAAGTAACAGGCATGTATGAGACATATCTCTTGCAAAGAGAGAGAAAGACAGAGAGAACAAAGAATGACAGATGGCAAACTATGATATTATCCAGAAATCCTTACCCTTGAAATATCACGCCTGAGATCATCTTTTTAAAATTTTCAATGGCATAAAAAAAATTGAAAATATTTGTATAATTGCGACCCAAAATCCCAAACCTAAGTGACTGGTACAGTATATAACTTGGCTATTTCTTCAGCTACTTATTGCTATTTTAGACAGGGTAGCTGCAACTCCAACTGGGATGTTCCAAAAGAAAAAATAGGGTAACAGCTATCTATGGGCATATGTTGACCTTTGAAAATCAAACTCGATAGCTATTCCATTTTAAAGAGCCACTGACCACCAAACATTTTGAATTTTTCATTTTAATGCAATCAATATATACATTTTCTATTTCCTTGAAAACCAAAGAAAACATGCACAACCATTGAAACATATATATTTCTTAAAAAATTAACATCAACAAACAAAATTTCAAATAAACATCTTTCATAGAAAGGAAATTTATTATACGGAGATGGGGGTTTGGAGAGGGGTTCTTCCAGTTTGTTATGTGTGGAACAGTCGAAAGCGAAGAATTCAAAGAGTGCCTAGAAGCATTGCTGTTGCTTTTTTCTAAAATCATGCAACTATTGACTGAGATCCAAAGCCCCTAGTTTGTCAAGAGTTTACAATCATGCTTATACAGGGTTGTTTATGTTGGAGATGGAACCATAGTGGGATTCTTTATTAAACAGCACCAACATTTCAGGTTTTAGAATAAGATTGGGATTCTTTTGCTAAACAGAGCTAAAATTCCTGGTTTTCTCTCTTTGATATTTCAGCTGTCTAGACAATCAGTTATCATAGAGTAAAAGCTCAGCTTTTTAAGATACGAAAAAGAGCTTTTGTTTTTTTTTTCCCTTTTCTATAAAGGAGATTTGACCAGTATATTTACCAAGGGAAAGTTACATGCATTTGTTTTATAGAACAACCCTCATTGTTAGGTAAATACTACAATATAAGTAAAAATAAATAAAAATATACCTAGCATCTAAGACAAATTCATGCTTTTTGCATCCAAAATACAAGAGAGAATAAAATCTACTTACTTGGCTCCAATGGAATCCATGGTGCAAATGAAGGGCTTGTCTTCATCTCCCAATCCAGCAATTACGGGTTGGCAGAAGTATGGACCAAACCTATGAAAAAAAGATAAATAAATGTCATAAAACTTGCATCTGTTACACATAAAAATTGCACCCTTTTCAAGTCAAATTCCCATTTGAAAGCAAATAATGCCTATGAGTTCCTCTCAAGCTTGACATATCATCCAAGAAGGGCTTCAATTTTAGTAGGAAAAGAAGAGTCCTAAATGTTGGGTTTTGAGGCTAAACACGAAAAGGGCAGGCAAGAATCTCTTGGATGCTCAGTTTTTATCATAAGACAAGTGGATTGTTTCCCTTCAAGGCGCAGAATAAGATGAAGTGACTCTTAGCCAAGAAAGAACATAAGTAAGGCTTTTTCCTTGCGATGCATATCACAAATTCTTCCTCCCCCCAACTTCATGTTTTAAAAAAGAAATACATCTACTTTTATCCACAGCACCTCTTATTCATAATATAAGTACTATATAGCAACTAAGCTCATTTTACCAGTTCTCCATTACTCCTACTATCATTTAAAAAATAGTTTATGTCCTAGTGTTTTTTTTTTATCAAACTAATGCAGAACGAATCAAAGAGTTGGTATTTGGCAATACGAAACAAAATTAAAGCTTTCCATTTCCTCCCTTAATCTAAGAGCTAAGCTAAAATGTTAAAAGAATCTAATCTCAGTAATTAATTGAACTAATCAAAAGTTTTAAGTGGGGAGCTCTTTATACGAACCTTTTCTCGTAAAGAAGAGCAGAAACAAGGTTAGCAAAAGTCTCAGGTTTCATGTCCCTCTCTTCTCTTAGCTGATACAACTTGTGCCTAAACACAAGCCTTTGATACCTTGAAAAATTAAAAAAAAATACAAAATATTACCACAAAACATATAATAATTTTTAAACAACAGAAAGCAGAAAGGGGAAAAGTTAAGGGAAAAAAAAGGGAGTACAAGGTTTGCGCATCGGTGGCGAGGCCAGAGAGACCGAGAAAGAGGCGATCGTGGATTTTAGAAATCCTCTGGAAGTCGGTGGCGATTGTTTGGAGTTGAACGCCGAGTCTCCGATCGCTGGCGATGGCGAAGCAGTTCTTGCCTACCATCGCTACTAGGGCACTCCCATTGTACTCGAAGATCTGCATCATCCACCAAAAACTAACTTTTAATTAAGCTTCGGAGAAATAGGGTTTCAACAAAGAAATTAAAAAAAAAAAAACAAATTTCGATTAAGAAATGAGACTTACCGACATTGAAGAATTTAGGGTTTATGCTATTAGATTTGATTCCGCGAGAAAACTGATTTTAGCAAAGAGAGAGAGAGTTTAAATGGAGAAGACTGTACGATGGCTTGGAGGTCACTCCAGTTTCCAATGATTCCAACCTTTGCTCTTCATTTTTCCAAAAAAAAAAAAAGAAAAAATATAAAAGGGGGTTTTACTTTGGGAGAAAGTGTTGGGCTGAGTTTAATTTCTCTTCGAGCCTAACCCAATACCAATATTGGGCTTCCTTTGGTTCTCTCTACAAAGGCCCTTTCCGGACCAAGCCTACTGGATGGCCTTTGTCAAAGTCAAGTTCATCTCAGCCCATCAATTCAATTATAATATTTAATTATTTTAAAAGTAAAATATAATAAAAATATAATATAATATTTATTAATGAAATAAGTTAATCGATGTAAATTAAACCGAACCAAATTCAGGTCCAACAGACACCCACAGCTCAATCATATTTTCATTTCTGTTGAATGTTTAGTAGTGTGTTAAATTTTAAAGTAAAATATCTTACTTTTAAATTTTAATCAAAATTTCAAGTGAACTTATTTTTTTTGAAGTGGATACTTTACTTCAAAAAAATATCTTTTGCTGGAAATATAAATTCAACTGTTAGTCAACTATTAATGTTCCCATTAGTTTAATAAGTAGTAATTTTGAAATGATAATTTTACTATTTGTTAATTTTAAAAATTATTATTATATAAGTTTTATTATTATTATTTTAAAATAAGGAAGCAACGTTTTATTGGAGAGTTGTTTTTTTTCAAATAATAATAATAATAATTTTTTAAATTAATAAAAAAAGATATTTTATTTTTTGAATATTCTCTATTAACGGAGTTTATATTTTTGGATGAAGTGTTTATTTTGAAAATTAATAGACTCATTTAAAATTTAAATAAAAATTTAAAACGTGAGGGTATTTTATCTTAAATTTTAATACTTCTCACTTTTCTTTCAATTTATTACTAAGCAAAGCAAAAGCTTGGGTTCAATTGGGATGTAGTTTTAATTATTTGGACTCTATTTGATATTCGAAAAGTAGGTGTTTAAAAAGAAGATATTTTTTTTTAAAAATAATATTTTTTATTATTTGAACGAAATATTAAAGAATTTTTATTATTTAAAAATTGAAATTGATAAATTGATAATATTTGGGTAGATTAAGAGAAGTCCTTGGTATAAAACCCTTGTCCAATGAACTTAAACAATTTTTCTTTCCTTTATCTTTTTTGTTTTTTCCTTTATTTCCACCAAACCTAGTGTAAGTGAATTGTTGAAGACACAGCCCTGCTTTGCAAATATCCTAAGAGTGAGCAAACCAAAATTCTGAAAATTCAGTGGACAATGACTAAGCGTAGCAACTCCTTAGTGCAATATTGCTCAAGTCTCGCACGTTATTTTTATAAAATAAAAATCATTTCCACTTTTTTAGTGGGTAAACCACGTTAATAACATGTTTTTGTAATTATAAAATTCTGTAATTTTTAATAAATGAGGATATTTTTAAATAAATAAAATACTTTTTAAAAATAGATATGTTTTTCTTTTGAAAAAAAAAACAGAAAGAACCTTTTACGGTTTTCTTTGATATCTATTAATTTTATTTTTTAAAATAATTGTTATTTTAAAGAGTTTTTTAAAATTCTTTTTGATTCTCACTTCTTCAGATAAGATGACAAACACTAAGTCAAAAATCCATTTAAAGTAGTTAAAAACCATTACATTAATAACAAATTGGTTTGGTTCCCTACTTAAAAGATAAAAGAATTATGGTCATATATTATTCAGAAATCTGGTCAATTTGGTTAACCGAATTGGAGCCATGATGATGGGTTTGATTAACCCATGTGTAAAAAAGAAAGAAAGAAAGAAAGCAGCTTGAAATCTTGGTGAACTTCCCATGCAATCAGCTCAAGACTTTAAGCACGCTTCAACATACAAATAAGGAAAAAGAAAACATTAATGCAAAATACCCTTTAATATGGCAATTGCGACCGCAATGAGATTCTGCTTTGTCATTGTAGCCTTGAGACGTGAATGAGATAGTTGGCTTTCCTTTTCTGTTCCCATAAGTTCCTCAAGAGCCAGTTTGAATATTGTCAGAGATTTTACTTGGTGGAAGGGCTTTTCTCAGGTTAAACAAACCCTTCGTAGCATCAGAAAAACACTGGAAAGGAGTGCTTAACAGAGTAGGACAAAAAGGGTTCCGAGTTATGGGGCGGTGGTTCTTGTTTCTTCTTGGATTGCTTTTGACTGTATCTGGTGGTAGAGGTAGCGGTGGCAATGTAACGTACGACGGAAGATCTTTGATCATCGACGGCCAACACAAGATTCTGTTTTCCGGCTCAATTCACTACCCTCGTAGCACTCCTCAGGTATTAATCTTGTTTACTTCTTACGTTAACTCTCGGCAAATATCTTTTAATCTTTTTCTTGCAAAGTTATTGCCGTTAGGTTCGTTTGAAAGGAAGGGAGGCTGTGTTTTCAATCCTGGAAAAACCTTGTTTGGTGAATTAGTCAAATCACTAGAAGGAAAAGAAAACAGGGCAATGAGTTCTTGCCAAACCATATTGTTTTGAGATGGTTGATCTTTTCAACAAATCCATCAATGACTTGCTTAGACTGAGTTTGTCAATTTCTCTAAACAAAACTTGCCACTTGTTCTCCACTATAATCGCGTCAAATACTTTTGGTACTATCACTATGGTATTTCCCATTTGACCTCTTTTTTTATCATTAAATTGATTGAAGAAGAACGTGTGACAATGGTGGCATCCCCTGTTTTCTTTTAATATTATTTTAGAGTCTGTGTTGTTTTCCTCTGTTTTTCAATTTTCGACAAACCAAAGAAACTTTTTCATGATTATCTCCTTTTGGGTACATTGATTTATTTTCTTTTGCATGATGTGTGAGAGAGGTCGATTATCATTCTGATGATCAAGCTCCTGGCCCTTTAGTTCAAACATATAATGGAGTTATTCAAGTGGGACTTAATTCGATTAAATTATCATCGATTTATTAAAAAAAATTGAAAATTGAATAAAATTTGGTACTATGTAAATAAATAACATGCACTCAATTTTTTTAATATATGACACTATTAAAAAACTTAAAAAATATAAATAAATTTAATAATCAATAAAAGAAAATATCAAAATACTCGAATTTATCTCCAATTATTACTTGAGTCATATGTAATGATTTGAATAGAGTAATTAACAAGTAACTTCAATTGTTGTACGTGCCCGTACATGCCTTTCATCTTTTTAACTAGTACTGACGTTCAAACAAAATCTTTTACCGAAATTTCAGATTTTAGGACTGCACAAATTTTTTTAATGATAATAGTAACATGTAATGGAAATTTGCAGATGTGGCCATCTCTGATAGCCAAGGCCAAAGCTGGAGGACTAGATGTCATTGAAACCCTGGTATTTTGGAACCTACATGAGCCCCAACCAGGACAGGTTACCATTGATGATTATAATGTTCTTTTCCATTAATGTTGAACAAAAGATGAAGGGAAAAATGTAGATGCTAAAGCTGCTTTGCTCATCGTTCTGCAGTTTGATTTTAGTGGAAGACGCGATATAGTAAGGTTCATTAAGGAAATTCGAGCACAAGGTCTATACGCATGCATTAGGATCGGACCCTTCATTCAGGGCGAATGGTCTTACGGGTAATCAGATTACTCGCTGCAATACTTAAATCTGAGTCCTAGTTAGTTTTCCAAGGCATAACAATAGTGTTTTGTAGGGGTCTGCCATTTTGGTTGCATGACATTCCAGGGATAGTTTATAGATCAGATAATGAACCCTTTAAGGTTAGTATACTTCAGTTTCTCACTGGCTATGGAAAATTTCAGTTCAGGGGTCTGAAGGCAATGTTACCACTAATACTACTCCTATGTTTGGTGTAATGGCAGTATCAAATGCAGAAGTTTGTGTCAAAGATAGTGAGCATGATGAAAGCGGAAAATTTGTACGCTTCACAGGGAGGGCCAATTATTCTGTCACAGGTTTAAAGACCAGAAACATAAGCTTGCATCTTCTTTTCAACTAATATTATCCTTCGTGATTCTAAAAGTTGCTTTAATATAGATTGAAAATGAGTATGGAATGGTACAAGCAGCATTTAGAGAGAAAGGGCCTGCTTATCTTCGTTGGGCTGCAGAAATGGCTGTGGGGCTTCAAACTGGCGTACCATGGGTGATGTGCAAGCAAGATGATGCTCCTGACCCTGTGGTTAGTCTCCAATTACTTTGAACAGATTCTACACCTAATTGGACATTCAAGTTTCAAACTTAATTAGCGGATTCTATGCTTAAAAACAAATTTTGAAATCAATAGAAGTTACTTTCAGATTCTTCTCAAAAGTATATCCCCGGTACTTTTGCCATGATTCCATAGCAATCACTGGTCAAGAACTTTGAGAAAATAATTTGAACTCTATCTTTCAGTTGAATTTCCTTGATGAAATCCTTTCTTATTCTTTTCCCTTATGGTTTTCATTTTTGTTGAAAACCGGGCAAATTGATAGATTAATGCATGCAATGGGAGGCGGTGTGGAGAAACATTTGCTGGACCTAACTCACCAAATAAGCCTGCAATATGGACAGAGAACTGGACAAGCTTGTATGTTTTTGTCCTGATTTTTCATTTTGCATTTCTGTTTACTATTTTGCACCCACTTACTAATGAGCTTGGAAATTTTTTTGAAGTTACCAAGTATATGGAGATGAAGCAGAAATCAGATCAGCTGAAGACATAGCATTCCATGTTGTACTCTTCATTGCAAAGAAAGGCAGCTATGTGAATTATTATATGGTATGACAATCCTCTATCAATCTTAAAAATTGTTATAGATTGTGTTTCAAATTTCATAAGCACATTACTGATATTAATAGCTTATTTTACCTGGTTAAACTTGTAATGAACATATGATTTGAGGTAATAGTCATATGGAAATGAAATATAAATCCAACTAATTGCATAGCTTCAATAACTTGTAGTACCATGGAGGAACAAATTTTGGAAGAAATGCAGCTGCATATATGCTGACAGGTTATTATGATCAAGCTCCTCTTGATGAGTATGGTAAGTATAAATCGCATTTTATCTTATTCATATCAAAGAGTGATTTTTTTTAACTTGTCGAGTTGTCTTTCAGGTTTGTTTAGGCAGCCTAAATGGGGTCACCTTAAAGAGTTACATGCTGCAATCAAGTTATGCTCAAAACCTCTTGTCTCTGGAGTATATACCACCATGGCTTTAGGCCGATCACAACAAGTAAGAACATCGGTAATCATTTTTCCCTCTCAATTCTGATTAAAGTCATTTCGGGGGTAATTAATCAAGGACATATTTCCAATATGTCGGTAACAGGCCTTTGTTTACAGAGGAAATTCAGTTGACTGTGCTGCTTTTCTGGTAAATAATGACACAAGGAAGAATGTTGGAGTAACTTTTCTGGACTCACTTTATGAATTGCCTCCAAAGTCTATCAGCATCCTGCCAGACTGCAAGACTGAGGCGTTTAACACTGCTAAGGTATGTTTAAAGTTCATAAGTTAGAAGTTAAACCATTTATGAATATAAGCATCTTATATAGGGGAGTTTCATCATTTATAGCTATAAAATAGATTACTTGTGAGAGAAGGAAATACAAATTTGCAGAGAGAGACTCTGATTCGTCTGCTCATATTGAACAGGTAAGCACACAATACAACACCAGAGCAGTGGAAACAAGACAGAAGCTAGATTCAATTGAAAAATGGGAAGAATTTAAGGAAGCTATCCCTACTTTTGAGAAGACTACTTTGAGAGCAAACATGTTGTTGGAGCACATGAATACAACAAAGGATACTTCTGATTATCTTTGGTACACTTTCAGGTACGCCAAAAGGAGTTTATTCCATTAAGCAGAGCTAATGGTGAAATTCGAGTGAAAACCAGTCTTCATATCATAAAATCCTTATTATGTAATGTTTACATATTTTAGGTTTCAAAATGATTTTTCTGATGCCCAATATGTGCTTAATGTGACCTCCACTGCACATGTATTGCATGCCTTTGTAAATGGAGCATCTGTGGGTGAGTTTCATTATCTCCTTAAGCTTTTCCATGACGATTGAAATCGATCTCAAGTATCATCTTGGATCCTGCAACAGGGTAATGACAAATTGTTTTCTTTCATTGTACCATTCTTCTTTAGGTTTCACTCATGGAAGTTATAAGACTAAAACTCCCAACCTAGAGAGGAAAGTTACTTTAAGTACCGGAACAAACCATATCTCCTTGCTTAGTGGAATGGTTGGATTACCGGTAATTGTCGATTATTCTTCCCTAATTTTCCTCATATGTTAATGGGTAACTAAATAGAATTTATTTTTGTCACTTTGATCCTAATAGTTTACCTTTATTTGTGGTATAAAGGATTCAGGAGCATACCTTGAGAGAAGGGTGGCAGGAGTAAGTAGAGTGATCATCAAGGGTGAACATGAAATTAAAGATTTTACCAGCTATTCATGGGGATATCAGGTTATTGTCTTTAATTCCCAGGTTTTAGTTTCAATACCTAAGTTTCAGTTTCCAGCTATAAATGATGTCTGAATATTTTCACCAAGAAAAGACCCAGAAAATTGTATTTAATTTCACAGAATTTAAATTGATGTAATAGCAACTTTCAAGAAGTTAATTTGTCACTATGATCTGTAATATAGTTGGAAAACTGATTGAATATTGATTGATGAAATGTTTTACCCATACAATTGAAAATTTTCCTGGAAGGTTGGGCTGTTAGGTGAGAAATTACAAGTATACACAGATTTTGGATCAAGCAAAATACAATGGAATACCTATGGAAGCTCGACTCATCGACCTCTAACATGGTACAAGGTATGGAAGCTGTAAATTTATTCAACACAATGAACCATAGATAATCCTCATTAATTGCTACTAAATGCTGTTTGTAGACTCTATTTGATGCACCAGTTGGAAAGGAACCTGTGGCATTAAACCTGGAGTCCATGGGTAAGGGTGAAGCCTGGGTGAATGGCCAAAGCATTGGTAGATATTGGGTCTCATTCCTTACCCCAAAGGGACGTCCTTCACAAACATGGTAAAGTGGCATTTCTTGAATAATTTCATGCCCCATATGATTGAAACAGAATTTTATATATTTGTTTAAATAATGTTTGATCTTGAATTTCATTTCTTAAGGTACAATGTACCTCGATCCTTCCTCAAACCAACCAATAACCTACTCGTTATCCTAGAAGAACAAAGTGGATACCCTCTTGGTATTTCTGTAGACACCATATCGATCACAAAAGTGTGTGGTCATGTGTCTGATTCGCATCTCCCACCAGTTATTTCATGGCGAGGACAAAATAAAACAGAAGAAAACCACCACAAGAAGCACCATGGAAGGAGGCCTAAAGTTCAGCTTAGATGTCCTCCAGGAAGGAACATTTCCAGCATCTTGTTTTCAAGCTATGGTAACCCTTCTGGTGATTGTGGAAGTTATGCCATTGGGAGCTGTCATTCATCTAGCTCTTTAGCCATAGTTGAGGAGGTTAGCTTACACAATCTGTTGTTTTTCACTTTTGCTTCGCTTACATATATATATAT
>NW_018397260.1:3988333-3996768 GCF_002168275.2 Theobroma umbraticum | reverse complement strand
TATATATATATATATATATATATATATATATATTGACTCTGGTTTTTCTTGCAATGTAAATTGACAGGCTTGTCTAGGGAAGAGGATTTGTTCCATCCCTGTTTGGAGCCAAAAATTTGGTGATGATCCATGTCCAGGCATACCAAAAACCCTGTTGGTTGATGCACAGTGCACATGAGAGTGAACAATTTGTATAGCTTAATTTTTGGCATTTTAAAGATTGAAAAATTGATTCAATATGAAACCGGTTCACCCTTTTAGATTTTTTTGCCTGTTAGTCAATATTAAAGCTATAAAGCATATATGTAAATCTCATTGAACGTGGGCTGTAAATCGAAATATATTGCTATGAACAAAAGAAGGAAAAAGAAAGCAAAATAAAAGATATTCATCTTGTACATGTCATGCCATTTTTGAATGGATGAAATCTAAACAGTATTCCTATAATGAATTCTTTACAACAGAAAGAGAAAAAATGGTTAAGATTTTTGTGGGATTTTGGGTTTATCCAGTGGTTTCTTTGTCAGATTGAATAAAATCGTCTAATATATATATATATTTTGAAAATCATCTAAAATCTTAATCTTTTTCAATCACATTTTTTTGAAATTTAATTAATTCCTTTATGCAGAGAAGGATCAGCAACATTCCAAGATTTTAAAATTACTTTAATAATTTTTTTTTTTCGGGTTTTTAATTTTAAAATCAATGAGATATTTCTTTTTATGCCTTTGCTTGAAAGGAAAATCCTTGGATTTTGCAGTATTTTGCCACACCCTTTCGCCAATGGGCCAAAACCCAGGTTAACCAAACAAGGATTAAAACTTTATACTATATAAATTACTATGAAATTTTAAAATCATCTTTAAACATAGGTCCCTTTTAAGAATATGCATTGTTTTTATGTGTCAATGTATGTGACTAAGACTAAGTATAGAAATATATGCCATCAATAATATATACATGTTTTACTATTGGTTCTCTCTATTTTGAATATACACTGAATTTTTTTTTAAAAAAATATATACATCTTTTTCTGTTTTCACATTTTGATAAACAGATGACATATTGAGACATTTTTATCAATTATATTTATTATGCAAGATTTTTTTATTTCATTTTATTCTAATATATATATATGCACACAGGTAAAGTGATTATTAGAATGTGTAGTGTTACAATTCATAATTAAAAATAATTCAAGTTACTGATGTTTATTTTTTTTTATTGAACTAAAAATATGAGATTGGGCACCTTTCGTGCCTTTTTGCATGTCCTAAAAACTTTAATAATGGAAAATGACAGAATTAATGCAATAACAATATCAGTTAATTCCCCTCCTTAAATGTTGTAATATGACACACCCAAAAACAATACTAACTTTTCATTAATTAAATAACATAGAATAACATCTAAGGATATATAATAGATGAAATTACAAGATAAGATAATTAGTTAGTGATACAGTCATCACCATCAGCTACTTTATTTTTTACATTAAATGTACAAAATGGAATACTGTCAATAAAAGAAATTGTTTTCCACCCTAATAATAACAGTGCCACTTGTCAAAAACCAGTACCAATGATATAATTCCACCATTTATACCTATATATTAATAGAGAAAAATAATTAAAAAAAGGTGAAAGACTACAAATTAACAAAAATAGGTTTGATATAATTAGACATTGTCATATTTCTTTCCTAAGAAGAAAAGGAAAGGGTAGAGCATATCCATAAAATCCTCCCGAGTGTATATATATCAGTTAAGATAGAAGGAGAAGTTGACAAAGAGCAGCAAGAAACAGACGCTCTCCTTTCCAGCAAGTTCATCACTAGTAGTTTTGTTGAGATGTTAGGGTTGTTTTGGTTGGTTTTTCTGGCAGCAGCGGCTGCTTTTGGCTGCTGTCATGGAAGAAATGTAACATATGATGGAAGATCATTGATCATCGATGGACAACATAAAGTTCTCTTCTCTGGTTCAATCCACTACCCTCGTAGCACTCCCGAGGTATATATACAAGCAGCAACCCTTTTATGTTTTTGAAGCTATATATTTTCATATATTGTTAAGTTGAGAAACTAAGGAGAAATCTGTGTGCCTTATTGGCTATCGTTTCATGCAAAACCATCTTAGAAAGATTGGTAAGCAAAAGATTTTTTCTAATGGAATTTGTTGAGAAAATCATGGAGCTTGACGTGTGGTACTATATCTCTACGTATAGCTTAATCCCTTTCCGTAGCTAACAGAATCATCCAGCTTTCTCTTCAAAGTGGAGGCTATATATTAAGATGATTGAGATGTTCTTCATTTAAAATATATATTTGAGTAATAATTAATGATGATCGTAATCCTGGTTTGCTACTCAAAACGTGAAAGGTAAGTTCTACCCATCTAATTACTTCAAAGGGCTCGAAAAGCATGGAAGTTCAACATAGTTTTTTACTGTTTTTGGTATTAATTTAGCATTTCATATAACAATTGTGAAGGACACAATGCATGTTTCTTTATTTTGATTGCTTGTAATCTAACTGAGCTGTTACTTCTTTTTGCAATATAAGACAAATTCTCCTAACCAACCATCCCCATCCCCATCCCCATCTCATGCATATATAAATGTAGTTTGTTGCTCCTCAATTACTTGGTGGTTGGGGCAATCCCAACGTAAAAAGGAAAGAAAGACGTTCCAAATTTGGAAACCTTTTCTCCTTTTCTTTATATATATATATATATATATATAATTTATACATTAAACACCTGATAGAATTAATTTAGTCCAATGAATTGGTATATAATAATCCAAGCTAACTTTTGAATACCGTTTACTAATAGAAAATGTAATTTAAAAATACATAAAAAAGAATAACATGTAATATTTTGAGAGCTGAATTTGTTATCATCAAATAAAGGTTGGCTAAAGAGGTTATACTAATTGCAGATGTGGCCATCACTTATAGCCAAAGCAAAGCAAGGAGGGATTGATGTGATTCAAACTTATGTGTTTTGGAACCTCCATGAGTCCCAACAAGGACAGGTGACTCACCTTCAAATCTCTATTCTGCCTCCTTCCCATTTTTCTAATATATATTATCAGAACAATAATGTATTTGATTTAGTTTAAATAATGAAATGATTCCATTTTTTTGATTTATTTCAAGCTTATAAAAATAATTTTCGCAGTATGATTTTAGTGGAAGGCGTGATATAGTAAGGTTCTTAAGGGATGTCCAAGCCCATGGCCTGTATGCTTGCCTTAGAATTGGACCCTTCATTGAGAGTGAATGGACTTACGGGTAAAAATCGTTGCCATTGCGCGCCATCCTATTCCTTCTTCTTCACTGCAAACCTAGTTTAATTAATTAAGAATGACTTTGTCGGTGGTGCAGGGGTCTGCCTTTTTGGTTGCATGATGTCCCTGGGATTGTTTTTCGATCTGACAATGGACCCTTCAAGGTAGCTAAACTTGATTAAATCTTGAGAAGATTTAAAAAAAAAAAGTTGATCTATTACTTTATATTTGCTAATTTAGACTGGTAAATTTTACTTAAGTTCTATAATTTTTTCTTTAATTCTTAACCTTTAAATCATCTCATTTAGATTTTTAATGTTTAAAAAAAATTTATATTTTGTTTTTCAAAAATTATTTTGTTAAAATTGACATAATGTTTATATTGTAAATTAAGTAATACGTCACGTGAACATTCTTTTAATATTTTAGATAAAAATTAAAAACCATAAATAGAATTTATTCAATTTAAACAACGGATAAAAATATTCAATGATAGGCTACTAACACAATGTTTGCCTGATTAACGACAGTATCACATGCAAAAGTGGGTGACAAAGGTGGTAAACATGATGAAATCGGAGAGATTATATGCGTCGCAAGGAGGGCCAATCATACTATCACAGGTTTGATTTCCTAATAGAAAAACTCAATATTATTATCTCATCTTTGCAATTTGCATGGGGTATAAAGTTGGTATGCGCATCATTTCAGATTGAGAACGAGTACCAAAGGATAGAATCAGCCTTCCCTGATGAGAAAGGGTCACGTTATGTTCGCTGGGCGGCAGGCATGGCCGTGGGACTTAAAACCGGCGTGCCCTGGATAATGTGCAGCCAGCAAGATGCCCCTGACCCTGTGGTTAGTTCTTCCTTCTCTTACACTCTTAATTAATGGGGATTTATCTCCATGTTTTGCGGCTGACTGATGTTGACGATTATATATTTATGTAATTGCCACCTATGATTATCTGGTGACAACAGTTGACAAGCAAGGGCAGTAGCTAGCCATTGTCACCATTAAATTGTTACCATTGATCCTATTTACTATCGTCACCATTAGCAAACACTGTACCTGCTGAGCAAAAAAAAAAAAAATACCATACCTGGTTTTAAAAAATGATTAAAAGGCTGATAAGAACTTAATAAGATGGAAAATGAATCCTGGAAAAAGGTGGACCTGTGCCGAACATTTCTAGATTTACTGGTCGAGGTTTGATCCAAAGAATCAGAAGGTTGAGCTACGGCTATAGCTCAATCATTTCGATGGAATAATTATTTATCCCCCATGTCAAAATTTTTACTATATCCATAGCATTATATAGTACATGGTCTAATGTTTGGCATTTGCAGATCAATGCATGCAACGGGTTTCAATGTGGAGTAAAATTCGAAGGACCCAACTCACCTAACAAGCCTTCCATGTGGACTGAAAACTGGACGAGTTTGTATGTATGACAAGCACAGGCACTTTAATTAATCTTGAAATTTGAAAGGCTGAAGAAACCAATTTCTTCGTTTTTTCTTTTGAAGCTTGCAAAGGTATGGTCAAGAGGTATTCCTGCGATCAGCCACAGATATTGCATTTCATGTTGCCTTGTTCATTGCCAAGAATGGAAGCTATGTAAATTACTATATGGTATGACCAACCTCTCTTCCTACTACCTTATAATCGTCATCAGATATATATATATATATATAATTTTTTTATGTACACAGAGGACATATGCTCCATACTATACATGCATAGTACCACTATTTCTTTTCCAACAATATAAAGTTTTGTTAACAGTATCATGGAGGAACCAATTTCGGAAGAACAGCTGCTGCATACATAATTACAAGTTACTATGATCAAGCACCTCTTGATGAATTTGGTATCCTGGCGTCTATAAGTATTTTGTGTTTATGGAATGATTTTAAACTTTCAAACAAAGTTAACATTGTTTAGTTGATGGGTTCAGGTTTGATTAGGCAACCTTTATGGGGTCACCTTAAGGAATTGCATGCTGCAATAAGGTTATGCACAAAGCCTCTGCTTTCTGGAGCATATGAAACTTACTCCTTGGGTAAACTTCAAGATGTGAGAACAATTCTTAGCGAGAAGCAAAATTTTGTGTCTGTTTAATCTCTGCAGACAAAAATATATGCCTTCAAACTTCAATTGAAATTGTGTTTTATCTGTTATGTCAAGGCTTATGTCTTTAAAGGAAAATCATCAGGAGACTGTGCTGCATTTCTGGTAAACAGTGACAACACCACCAATGCTAGAGTTCGTTTCCAAAATGTTTCATTTGAATTGCCTCCAATGTCGATAAGCATTCTGCCAGACTGCAAGAACGTAGCCTTCAATACTGCAAAAGTAAGACACAAATCCGCATTCTTTCCTTTCTTCTGTGGTTGCTTAACTTTGCTGCAAGAAAATCATCTCAGCTTGCTTGTATTTAACAGGTAAGCACACAGTACAATACAAGATCAATGACAGTAAGGCACAAGTTTGATTCGACTGGAAGATGGGAAGAGTACAAAGAGCCTATCCCTTCCTTTTCAAAGACTAAGTTAAGAGCCAAAAATTTACTAGATCATATGAGTACAACGAAAGATACATCTGATTACCTTTGGTACACTCTCAGGTAACCATAACTTGGATGCAAACCGTTGCAGGTTGAACTTGTTTGAACCGTATTAGATCCTGAAAATGCTTTTCATTTCACCATGCAAATGCAGCTTTCAGCATGACTCTGATGCCCAAGCTGTACTTTCTGTGACATCCGATGCCCATGTTTTACATTCATTTGTCAATGGAGGGTACACAGGTGAACTTGTTCATCTTTTAACCTATTTTTGATGGTTGATAAACTAAAATCACCAATCTGATCATATGGCTTTTACTATGTATTTATGTAACATTAACACCATTAGCTTAAGATTTTGACATTTAAATAGGAACATGTATAGATGCCGCATTTCTGCTATCAATATTTCAGATTTGTCATATCAGGAAGAAAGCAACAAACCCAATCCACATGTTATACTATTTGTTTCTACTTATCTCCTCGAAATCGCTCTGTACCTCACATGTTTTTTCGTTTTTGTTCTTTAGGGTATGCATTCGGTGGGAAGAAGAATTTCAAACTGATTAACACAGTTCGCTTGAATAATGGAACAAACAATATCTCCTTACTTAGCGTTATGGTTGGATTTCCGGTACTGTAAATCCCAATCTCTCTCTCTCCACATTGTATATTTTATTTCTAATAACTTTGATGCATTATTAAAGGATGTAACTTGAGCATTAAATCATGGGAATATATACGTGAAAGAGAGCCGAACATGCCATAAACGTTCTTGTGGTCATGTCATTGTCACTACTCTCTAGTTACTAAATAGTTTTGGTTTTGTGTGATCCATCAATTAATCTATCATCTACGTTGGAGCTGACGAATATTTTCAATTGAAATGTAAAGGATTCAGGAGCATACCTTGAGCACAAGACTGCAGGCATACGAAGCGTGACGATTCAGAACAAGGATCTCAATAACTATCAATGGGGATACCAGGTGATGATTTTCCTAAGCCTGATTTTCATGCTACGTCTGTTTATTATTTGTTAAAGCCTGAAAGACAGACTGTAATAGCAAAAAAGTTTCCTAAATTGTGCTATGGTGTTGAAATTTTTTCTTCAAGGTTGGGTTGTCAGGAGAAAGTTCGAGAATTTTTACAGAACATGGATCGAATAAAGTTCAATGGGATAGGTTTCTTGGCATTCATCATCGACTGACATGGTATAAGGTGAGAACGTTATTCTTATGCCAGTAAAATACGTCATCAATGGGATCTATGGCCTGATTTTCATTTCCATTTTCGTTTGGCAGACTCTATTTGATGCACCTGCAGGAAATGATCCGCTTGCACTGAACCTTGGCTCCATGGGAAAGGGTGAAGTTTGGGTTAATGGCCGAAGCATTGGCCGATATTGGGTCTCACTTCACACACCTGAGCTTAGGCCTTCACAAACATGGTAAAAGTTTCTGTAGTAACTACTAATAGACAAAACCTAAGATCAGTTCCTGCTTTGTCAATAACTCTTTAGCTTAAGCGCAAACTGTTCTTTTCCAGGTACAACATACCGCGACCCTTCCTGAAACCTACAGGAAACTTGTTAGTTCTACTAGAAGAAGAATATGGGGACCCTCTCAGGATTACATTGGACAGTATTTCAATTTCAAAAATATGTGGACACGTGTCTGAGTCGCATTTGCCCCCAGTGATGCAAAGCCCAAGTGGAGTGAACTATAACAAGGATCTTGCTCGAACGCCTATGGTTCAGCTCCATTGTCCTCCAGAGAGAAATATTTCCAGGATCCTGTTTTCAAGCTTTGGAACTCCATCCGGTGATTGCAAGAACTATGCCATTGGAAACTGTCATCTATCTAATTCGAGAGCCATTGTTGAAAAGGTGAACTTCCATTCTTCCAATGTGACTTTAATTTTTGTGGATCAAAGCTTCTTATGCTATCTCTAGTACTGATAATTTATCACAACGGCAACAATCTTTATAGGCTTGTCTGGGGAAAGAGAAATGTTCCATCCGCCTCCCGGAACAAGATTTTGGTCGTGACCCATGTCCAGGCATCCCTAAAACATTATTAATCGATGCACAATGCACATGATAGGAACGAACATCCTACATATTAGTAACCTATGTCTGTAAATACATATATCAATGCTTTCAAATGATTCCACTTGGAATGTACTGAAAACTTTTAAGAACCAACTTCAGTAACCCCAGTTAATAAACCTTTTGTGAAATTAATGATAAATTATGGATAATAATGTAAATTTATACAATTTTTCAATAAAAAAGAAAAGCATCCTTATCTGATTCTATATTTTTCTTGCTTTTCAGAGTGCTAATTTATAGATACTGATCAGTCCCCCTATTTCTACGGCCCTTATGAGTTGCCAAATTCATAAGGTTTAATTTGCAAGAAAGAAAATAATAAAAGAAACATTTGACAATGCTATTGCTATACCTCATAAAGGAGATAATGCATTGATATAATGATCACAAGCAATCAAACAACCAGAAAAATAATTGAAAATGTTGCATTAGAAGTGTATAATGAATGCTCAAAGAATCTAATCC
>NW_018397260.1:3985024-3988323 GCF_002168275.2 Theobroma umbraticum | reverse complement strand
ACATTAATGCCTACAAAGTATAAATTAATTAAATTCTGCATACAGCTAAAAATGGACAACAATTTGATACAAATATCGAGATACAGCAGTGGGACATCAACAATTACAATTATCTTGAGATTATTCATTGTTGTCGCTGTGCTATCTGATCATCAATGTTTGAATCATTTTGCAGTAATGCTTGACATTAAAAATTTTCTTCTGGGTAACAAAGAGGGGATAGTTCCAGAAATATAGAAAAATACCTGACAGGCCTGAGCAGGCTCATAACAGCAACTGGTCAAGGCCACATATTTTTCCCCCCAACCAGGTGCTCAGATCTCACCAAACCCATGCTTTATCTTTCAGAATCCTTATCATCACAAGAGAGTAATTCCTACAAACTTCTTGCATTTGATCTTCAGATATATATCATCCAAGATCTTGCTCTTAAGAAAAAAAGGAGTATGCCAATAGTAAAGGCGGGTAAAGGTAGCTAGATGGCTAAAGTTCAAATATCTGGTCACCAAAATTAATGTTTCAGTAATTTCAACTATAGCTTCCATCACTGCTGCACCTATTACTGTCTTTTCTTTTGGCAGGTTTTTTCTCTTCAATATCCCAAAAGTGTGATGGCAAGACAGCCTTCTGTGAAGGTAATTCAGCAATAAAAAGTAGAGTTTGAGCCCAGCCAGCATATTCCCCATATTTGCTCACAAATGCCTCTGCCACACGGCTGGAAAGCTTAGGTGTCAAACGGGCACCTGCAAGCTCAGGAAGGAGGTACCTTGTAGCAATCTTGCTCCATGAAACAAGAATACTTACATGTTAGAAATTCATGGATGCATAAATTAAAAAAGAAGAAGAAAAAATAAATTCCTGATGTTTATATCAATAAGAATTTACTGTATATAACAGATTGTTACACCAATCCATGCCATAATGCTATGACTTAAATTGCAAATTCAAATGAGTAAAGGTTATGTATTCCTATTGTAGCATTTTAAAAATTCATCACCTGAATATCAAATGCCCCTCACTCAAATAAGCAAACAGGTTTCTGTTCATATACTACAAGGATTTTAACAAAAGCCCCATCATCCCCATTCAGAAAGGAGGAAGTACTCTGATTTTAGCAGTTAACTTCAAACCGGAATTCTACTTTCTGTGGCTCACAACCTGAGTTAAAAAGAAGGCACAACAATTCTGAAAGGTTGGAAACTTACTTCCTAATCAATTTGGTTTCTAATTTAAGCAATGCCCAACCTAGTCAAGTCATTAGTACAGTGCTCATAAATATAACGTGTAAATGACTATTATATTAAACAATTAATAAGCTACAATCATGAAGAAGCATACCTGCCACACATGTGTATCAACAGGAATGGCATGGTGCTGATCGAGAGAGAAGAGAGCAATGCATGCTGCCACCTTGGGACCAACTCCAGGTAAAGTACATAAAGCATCAATTGCCTCTCGAAGATCCAATTTACGAAGAGAAAGAAGCCATTGAGCACCTCCATCTGGTTTTGATTGCAAAACACCAACCGTGCCAGTTATGTACTTGGCCCTGCTCACACACATCATGGAAAAAGCTGAACATCAAACCATGATCATGATGCAAAACACAAACTGCAAAATCCTGCCCATGTATGCCAGACATAATGGAATCATTTATCAGCTGCCATAATGCCATGGAAGTATAAATATGCCTCTCATATGAAGGGATTATACAGATATTACAAAACATTACTACTATTCAATGTAATTCATCATTTCAGTAGAAGTAATGCCTCCCTCCACTTTTCCCAATTATTTGTACTCTCTGGGTGCGGCATATAGTTATTAGATAAATTTAAAGATGTGAAGTACCAATTACCAATTAGTGGACAAGTCTAAAAATTCATTAGTAGGATATTGGATTTAGACCAACCAAATATTGGCACATTAGGTGGGCCAAATAACATTTTCAGTAGCTTGTTCAGCTGAGGAAATAATTCAGCATTCCAAATATTTCCTTACGCAACAACAAAATCTACCAATGCAAGAAGATTAACTGAGTATAGGCTAACAAGAATCACCCCATAAGGAATTTAACCAATCGTAACAACTATATAAACAGTATTAATGCAGTTAGGCAACCGATTAAAGGAAAATACAAATTTAAAAAATACTAATACAAATCAAGAAATAAAAGAAAAAACCAAACGATATTACCTGTAACCAAAACCAGCCCCACGAAGCTCTTCCTCAGAGACAACTGATAAACGTTCCAATGAAGGGAACTCATGAAACTCAAACCCACAAACACTGCCCAAATAAGTCCCCAAAGAGGAAACGAAATCCACCATTTTAGTAATCCTCCCAATATTATTATTAGAAGAACAAAGGAACTGGACCAAGCACTCAACTGGGTCCTGCCTTAAAACCCGCGCACCCTTCAAATGCTTGGCCAGCTCAGTAAACCTCGAGTCATTCTCCGAGAAAACCTGCCAGAGCTTGGCCAAGGAAATGCCCACGTTGAGAAAATCGAGAAGCGCTAGCTTGGCAGCGGATTCGGAAGGGGTGGAGTGGATGAAGTAACAAACGTCGCCATTCTGGAGGTGTTTGAGGGAGAGCAAGTGCGGTCCGATGGCGCCGGTGTATTGGAGCCGGCCTGTTTGTTTCCAGCGGAAGGTTTGGCCTGTGGGGAAGGTAAGTGGAAGGGAGAGCTCGGATTGGGAGAGGTTTAGTGGGACCCATTGGGCCTGAGGTTTAGGTTTTTTGGCGGAGATTGGTGGGGTTTGAGGAGGTGGCAGTGGTTTTCGTTTGGTGGAGGTGGAGGCGGGGGAAAGTGGTGGTGAAGGTCTTGGCCTTTTCATTGTTAGGAAAGGTTTCATCGAACTCGTCCAATAATGATTCCCTTCCGCACGATGCAAGGTGGGAGATTGATCAGATCCTTTACCCTTAATAATTTACGTCTATGTCTATCCCATATATTAAAAATAACATTATATAAAATTATCTATTAAAAATAAATCAAATGTATTCGAATATAATTATTTTTTTATCAAAACATAAAGAAAATTATCTTTAATTCATACCAATCAATTGATTAAGTTGAGGAGGCTTAGCTTGGTTTGAATTTTGCATGTTTGAATTAAATTTATGAAAGGTTTAAGAAAATATCTTATTAATTTTATAAAAGTTATCATAGATTGGCTTATTTTTTATACATGTATCGATAATAATAATTGAGTTAAGTGTTCAGAAACATAATTTGAATTTTTTTGTCAATATTTTATAAAATTTTATTTTTAATTATTTTAAATAACTTTTAA
>NW_018397260.1:3984818-3984924 GCF_002168275.2 Theobroma umbraticum | reverse complement strand
GAAATGCTCTCAATCTTCGAATGCTTCTCAATCTTCAAAAGCTTTTGAATGAATCAAAATGGCTTGGAGGAGCCCCTATTTATAATGTTAAGTGGGAGACTTTGAT
>NW_018397260.1:3975019-3984808 GCF_002168275.2 Theobroma umbraticum | reverse complement strand
TCTCTTTGAATTATCTCTAAATTATTTTAATTTATTTAAAGATAAATTATGTGACTCATTGAAAGTCTTTTGATTGGCCAGACTTTGAGTCTTTGAATTTTGATTGATCGAAGTTAGGTATTATCTCCAATTTATTTAGAGATAAATTAAATAATCTAATTTGATTTTTATCTCTAAATTAATATAATTATTAGAAATAATTTAAATGACTAATAATTAAATTTTAATTGGTCAAAAATATGAAGATTATCTCCAAATTATTTGGATTTATTTAGAGATAAATTGGATGACCAATAGCTAATATTTGATTGGTCAAAATATAAATATTATCTCTAAATAATTTTAGTTTGTTTAGAGATAAATTGGATGACCAATAGCTAATATTTGATTGGTCAAAATATAAATATTATCTCTAAATTATTTTGGGAGATAAATATATACCAATAGGTGAATTGGTTCAACTATATGTCTTTAAAATAATCTAACCAATAAATTAATTATTTTATAATTAATTATATAGTTAAAATATTATTAAATCCACATGGCAACACGTAATTGGCTGATAATTTTTTTTCTTCTACAGTTGTCTCCTCCTATTTCTGACCACATCCTCCTTTTTCAAGCCACATCCTCCTTCTTAGGTATTTCCTTTTTCACCACTTGCTTGTTGAAGTCAAGAAATCGATGAGAGGAAATGCAACAATTTAATGAAATATGTTAAGAATTTTCATTACTAGCAAATGTATTACAAAAGTCCTATTTTTACTGCTAGAAACTTATCAAACAAAACAAGAATGATTAACTAACTAATAACAACAAATTGAACTAGTTATTGCAATAGTAAAATAGTAAAAGCAATTTCCACAATAAATAATGCACACGACATTCTTTTCTGTTAATTGGTTGAGCACATGACAAACATGTGATCTTCTTCTTCGATTCCTCTATACAATATGCATCAGCCTTCTTTTCATTAATCTTTAATCTAGTACTCTCCCTCAAGATGAATTGTGTACATTAAGCACATTCATCTTGCTAAGTAGTCAATTAAAATTTTTTTGTTGTAAAGCTTATGTGAAAAGATTTGCGAGTTGTGCTTTTGCGGAAACATACACTTCAATTAAGCTTATAAGTACCTTTTTTCCACTAAAGTAGTAGTCTAATTTAATGTGCTTCATACGTTCATAAAACACAGGGTTTTTACTAATATAGATTGCAAACTATCACAGTAGAGCTTCATTGATTTTTCATGCCAAATCCCCAAATCTGTTAATAAAGACTTCAACCATATAATTTCATAACATGTTGCTACCATTAAACGATATTCAGTTAAACTGTGAGCAGCAATAGACTGCTTTTAAGATTTCCAACTAATCATAGAATTTTTAATAAACGCACTGTACCTTGTAACAGAATTAGCATGAATTTTCAAATTTGATTCTGATATCATCAGAACCCTTTGTCCTAGCGATCCCTTCAAGTATTTCAATATTCAAAATGCTACCATTAAATGTTTATGTGAAGGTTTATCCATGAATTTGATAGCACTTGCATTGCATAAGGCATGTCTAGCTTTGTAAATGCCAAATATATAAGTTTCCCAATTAACTATCGATATCTTGTAGGATCTGACAATCTCTTCTTCTTTAGCCTTTTACAATTTATGATTATAGTCCATAAGAGTAGATACTAGTTTGGTACCAAGTAAACCATGTTTATCTAATATATCTTGTGTACATTTTCGTTGACAGATAAATGTAGCCTCTAGTGACCTTGCAACCTCAAACTCTAGAAAATATTTGACTATTCCAAGATTTTTTAGCTTGAAATGCGAACTCAAATACTCTTTTACATCATCAACTAATTGATTAGAAGTACTACCAATAACTATGTCATCAACATAAACAAGTAATGCCACAAACTCTCCATTTGTAGTAGACTTAGTAAACAAAAAATAATTTGATAAAGATTGTTTGAAACCATGTTGCATGGAAGAAGTAATAATTTGGCATTCCATTGCTTGGAAGCCTGTTTAAGTCCATATAAGGATTTATGTAACTTGCAAAGAAACTTTTAATCAGATGAATACTCCACTTGCATTAAATTAAGCTTTTCCTTCAAAATCTCCACGTAGAAAAGCATTGCTAACATCAAGTTGAGGTAAAACCAATCCTTATGCAACTACAATACTAAAAAAAAACTCTAACTATAGTTTGTTTAGTAACAGGACTAAAAGTTTCTTGATAATCAAACCTTTCAATTTGATTATAACTCTTTGCCACTAATCGAGCCTTATATTTTTCTACACTACCATCAGTTCTCATTTTCACTTCGTACATCCATTTACAACCAATAATGTAACATTGTGAGGGTAAAGGCACTATACTCTATGTCCTATTATCCTCTAAAGCTTATACTTCAAGTGCCATATCATCTCTTCAATAAGAATGATGAACGACTTAATGATATGAATGTGGTTCGTGGACTTGAGATAAGGAAAAAGTGAAAGACTCATGCATAAATGACAATTTATGAGAAGATTAATAATTTGTTATAGGATATGAGGTGACACAATTTGAATTTGAAGGTAAGTCAGTATGATAAGCTTTTAAGTACTTAGAAACATGTCTTATTCGAGAACTCGTTCTAGTCAAAAAAGTGATATGAGGTTGAGAGGAAACAACATTAGTAGGTTAAGAGGGAACAACATTAGCTTGTACAGGTTCAACAATACTAATAGGTGAATTATGTGTGGAGTTGGACAAATGTAGTGTAAAACGATTTTTTGAAGAAGTATCATGCATATTTAAATGAGAATCAACATGTGGAAATATTGAGATGAAAATGATTAAAAATAAAAGTAGGCATACCAGGTGTTTGACAAAATGCATGGAAATTATTATCATGGTTTACTGTTAGAAAAGGAAAAACATTTTCATGGAAAATAACATTTTTGGATATTAAGACTTTATGGGCATCAATGTCATATACCTTGTATCATTTAACACTATTAGGGTAACCTAAAAATACACATTTTCTAGCTCTTTTATCAAATTTTTTCCTATGCTGAGACAAGGTAAATACAAAACATAGACAAACAAAGACCTTAAAATGAACATATGAAGGTAAAGTGTGATATAGGAGCTCAAAAAGTGTCTTATTAAGGAGAATTTTGGATGGCATTCTATTGATATTATGAATTGTAATTAGTATGGCATCACCTCAAAATGGAACAGGTATGTGTGACTGATGTAACAAGGATCTAGCTACCACTAAAATATGTTAATGTTTTATTTCAACCAAACCATTCTACTGTGGTGTCTTATTGTAGGATAATTGATGAATAATGCCTGTTTGTGCATAAAAAACACTTAGGTTGAATTCTTTACCATTATCTGACCTCAAAACTTTAATTGATGTTTTAAACTGGTTTTGAGCAAAATTTTAAATGAAGGAATAATGCTTGACACATTTGATTTACATTTTATTAAAAATATCCATTTAAAACAAGTAAAGTCAATAACAATAGTAAAAAAAAATCATTGACTAGACAATAGAGGAGCTTTATAAGGTCCTCAGATATCCACATGAATGATATCAAAAACTCTAAATATGGATAGGAAACAGAAGTTTTGTTTGTTTAGCCAGAAGAAATATTTCACAAAGGAGATTATTTGAACAATGAGTATTTGGAAATTGTCTATGCAATACACTTATTCTCTAAAAAAGAGCATGATCTAATCTAAAACGCCACAAGTTAAAAAGATTTTGAAATTGAGGCATAAGTATTAACCGTAGATACAGCTTGAAATTTAATAAGTTTTTCAAGACTAAATTTTAATAATTCCTTTTCATTCTTGTTATCTTGCATGAGATATAAGCTTGAGTAAACCTTAACTACCCCAGTCACTGTCCATGAGGTAAGGTCTTGGACAGCACAAATTTTATCAGTGAAGAAGACAACTTGTATAGAATTAGTGAACAAAGAAATTGACGCCAAATTGAGATTGGAATTAGGCACATATAGGACATTTTTTAAAGAAGTAAAGAGGTTGCTTTGACTATACTAATATGTGAAATAAGAGCATCAGTGTTATTTGGAAGTTAAACATAATAATTGACATCAGGTTTAGCAAAAATAAAATTATCTAAAGTACAGGATACACGATCTGTTGCCCTTGTATCTACAATCTAAGAATCAAATTTTACGTGTATATATATTATTTTTAATTAATTGTTCACATATTTTTATCTACGTCTAAAAATCTGTAAAATTTGATGATTTTTAATTTAATTATTAATTAATTATTTTTAATGAATAACCTTAAGAACTTGATTCAAGAAAGATATCTTACGCGACTCTTAATTGTAAGCCAATTAAGGTAATCTCAAAATTTTAACGTACCGTACTTGATATATATTGTGAGACGAAAAGAATAAAAATAAATGATTAATGTGAGATAGAATCAGCTAAAGAAACAGCTGTTGCACCAAAGGCCCCAAAGCGAAGACCGCTCTACTGCTCGAAGGGCACGGAGGGAGAGAAACAGAGCCAAAAGGAAAAGAGAAGAAAAGAAAAAAAAAAAAAGAAAAGCCCTATTCTCTTCTCTCTCTGCCTTACTCTCTCCCTCTTCCGCTCGCTACTTCCATTCTCTTCCTTTCCGACAATTCGACCCCACAATTTCTCCGCATTTCACTCTCTCTCTAAATTCCCCTTTCAAAAAACAATACAATGCCAGCTTCTCCTTCAGGTAATCTCTCTTCCTTCAAATTCCCCCTTATCATTTTCCCTCTCCAATAATTCAATTAAATTTACCAAAATACCTTTTTCATTTTTCTCTAATTAGGATTAAATTAAAATTTTTTTTAATCAATAGATGGTCGAGGTCGATGGAAGCGGCGGAAGCGAGAGCGAATAGCCAAACACCACCAAGAAGAAAACGACGTCGTTCCGGAGGAAGACGAAGAAGAAGAAAACAACAACAACAACAACAACAACAACAACGACGACCTCGACAACCACCGCGAGAACTCCGGGGACGATGCCGGCGGAGCCGTTACGGATCCGTCTTTAGCGGGGCCCAGCGAGAGTGAGGTCCTCGCCGACGGTGGAGTTCGCATCTCGGAGTTCCCCGCCGTGGTGAAGCGCACGGTCAACCGTCCTCATGGTTCCATAATGGCGATCGTGGCGGCTGAACGGGCGGGTTTGGTTGGGGATAGCAAGGGGCACCAACAGGTGGCACTGGCGGTTTTGGAGAATGTTTCGTACGGACAGTTACAGGCGGTTTCGGCGGAAGCTCCCGTTGTTGATCCGGAGAAATATGTGATTACCCCTCCTCCGATAATGGAGGGGCGTGGCGTTGTTAAGAGGTTTGGGAGTAGGGTTCATGTCCTGCCAATGCATTCAGGTTCGATTTCGCTCTCTTTCTAGTATCTCTTTGCATTAATTTTTGCCGGCTATAGTTTCAAGCCTTACTAGGGCAAAGAGAAAGAATAATCTGGAAAGGACTCTAAATGTGAAGGACAACAAGGTTTAGTTTCCACCAGTTTCTGATGAATGAGGGATGCTACTGGATTGAGTATATTTGTGTTAACTGACGAAGTTGTATTTAGATATTCTATGATGTTTTCTTAAATTTTGAACTTCTATTCTTAATGCTTAGTGTTACATGGAAATACTCTCTTCAAATAACGTTACTATCAGTAGGATTGAAGAGTTTGAACGATTTTCATTTTCTCCAAGTTCTCTTGGTGCTCTTACCCTTATAATAATTTGTGATACTTGATGTTTCTTTATCAGCTTGTGTATTAAGATGAACTGTTGGAGAAGTCTTTTGGGAAACTATGTACTTGATGTTGTTTCTATACCAGCTTGTGCATTAAGATGCTCTGATGCAAAGGTCTGGGAACTTTATATTGATGTTTATGTGACTGGATTAGTGCCTAGGATAAATTTTGGTTTGACTGGACTCTAAGAAAGGTCTTGATGTAGCTTAGATAAGAAATGGAATCTAAAAGAAAAGTTAAGCAATTTACACTTGGGTCAGTTCTGTTACATGATATGAGTTTCATGTTAAGTCTGTTGCTGAAAGAGTACAAACAAGATATTGCTACACATTTCTTTTTGTTTTTAAATATTAGGACAAGGATGTTAAAGCTCTGAGGTTATTTGCACTCTCTCTCTCTCTCTCTCTGCGCTTATTTTTCTTCTTATTTGTATACTAATATTTGATTGTGTTTGTGGAATACCCTTGTGAGCAGAGTGGTTTTCACCAGCCTCCGTGCATCGACTAGAAAGACAAGTTGTGCCACATTTTTTCTCAGGAAAATCACCGGAACATACACCAGAAAAATATATGGAATGTAGAAACCACATTGTTGTCAAATACATGGATAATCCAGAGAAGAGAATCACAGTTTCTGATTGCCAGGGATTGATAGATGGTATCAATATTGAGGATTTGACTCGAATCGTTCGGTTTCTTGATCACTGGGGAATTATCAATTATTGTGCTGCTTCACCAAGTCACGAGCCATGGAATGTTGGGTCTTACTTAAGGGAGGATCCAAATGGTGAGGTTCATGTGCCATCAGCTGCTTTAAAGTCTATTGATAGTTTGATCAAATTTGACAAGCCAAAATGTAGGCTCAAGGCGGCTGATGTTTATTCATCACCATCATGTCATGATGACGATTTCTCTGACTTGGACAACAGAATACGAGAGCGCTTATCTGAAAACCATTGCACTTCTTGTTCGCAGCCTATTCCTACTTCATATTATCAGTCACAGAAGGAGGTATGCGGCTTTTATGCCCCTGTTAATCTTTATTTCTTTCATGCTAAGTCTTAATAATTGTTCATCTTTCCATTACCCATCCAACCGATATCTTGATAATAACACTAGGACCTTTTGTACTTATATTTTCCAAAATGTTGTCCTTTCTGATTTTATTCACCAGCAGAAACGGACTTATATACTACTATTGCTTTAAGCACTACAAAATGAAAGTACTATTGCTTTAAGCACTAGTGTAAGTATATATTTCTTAAGTGCAGTGAGGGTACTAGGTTTTTTTCTGTTGCTTTTTGGCAGTCATGAAAGGAACAACAATAGATTTCTATCACTACTTGAAGACAGAAAGTTTCTTGCTAAATCTTGCTTTTGTTTGTAATAACAAATTCATGTTCACTTTAGGATGCTGATTATAAAGCTGAGTTAGAGAGTTCTTGGCTTGACTTGATTTTGTTTCTTAGCACCTGTTAACTCTTTCAAAGAGTAGTTTAGGCTACTTTGGGGTGCATATTGGATATAATAACGGATGATGGCAATAAGGCATATTCTAAGACATTCAAATCATGCAAATTAGTTAGGAAAGATCTCAACATGATTACTTGCTTAAAAGTATTCAGAAAATTGAATCATGAGGTGAATAGTGGTTCTGATTCCTGTGTAAATGGGCTAAACTTTGATATTTCCATTCTAGTGGAGCTATGTCTAAAGTGCTATTGCTTGACTCTGAAATATTAAGGTTGTATGTGAACATGGAGCACTGAGGGAATTCGTAAAGCCTAAATCTTGATGTTAATTATGCTCATTTGTTTCTATTGTTGGCTAATTTGACAGGTTGATACACTACTGTGCTCTGATTGTTTTCATGATGGGAGATTTGTTTCTGGTCATTCAAGCGTAGATTTTGTTAGGGTGGATTCAGCAAAAGATTATGAGGACATGGATGGAGAAAGTTGGAGTGATCAGGAAACGCTACTGCTGCTTGAGGCAATGGAAATTTACAATGAGAACTGGAATGAAATAGCTGAGCATGTTGGCACTAAGTCAAAAGCACAATGCATACTTCATTTTCTACGTCTACCCATGGAGGATGGCCTACTAGAAAATGTGGAAGTTCCAAGCATGCCCAAATCAACGAGTGTTTCAAATGGAGATGTTCGTGGAAGATTGCACTCAAACATGAATGGGAGTGTACCAGGTTTCTTATTTATTTAGGGTCTGGACCCTCTATGGAATGAAGATGTTTGTCTGTTTTTTTTCCTTTTCTAATTTTTGCCTGCTTTGCAGGGCCCAGCCTTCAAGATTCAGATTCTGAAAGCAGGCTTCCTTTTGCAAATTCTGGGAATCCAGTTATGGCTATGGTACGTGACTAGTTTATTCAGGCACCTAATTATTCTTTCACTCTTTTATATGTAACTTAAGATCTATTAATATATCACTGTTGAGAGTGAGCATAGAATCAGTTATTATTTATTTCTCTAAAAATGCCCTCAAATTTAACTGCACTGAATTATGATGCTTACATGATTTCTGCTGGTATCCTGGTAACCACCATTTGGCGTAAGAGAATAGGGATGATGGAAATGCTGCTAATAGTGGAATTATCTTTTTGTTTTTTCAGTCAGACAAGTGTAAAGATAATTTCCTTAGTGTGTAGCTGGGATGAAAAAAAATGTAAGAAGTTCATGAGGGCTGACTCGCTGTCTTAACAGATTTCCCAAATTAGGCACCTTTTCTTTTTGAGAATTTCATTTCATCATTAATAGGTTCTATGCTAGAGCAGAACTTTTCCCCTAAGAGGTAGCAATGAAATTTTAAACAAAGATGGATCTAATTGTATTTCTAGCTTTTTCATACATGGGTCTAACTACTTACGTCTATTCTGCTGGTAACCTGGTACCTACCATTTGGCACAAGATAAATAGCGAAGATGGAAATGCTGCTAATAGTGGTATTATCATTTTGTTTTTTATAGTCAGACAAATAGTGTAAAGATAATTTCCTTAGTGACTAGCTGCGATGAGAAAAAATATAAGAGGCTGACGGGGGTTGACTTGCTGTCTTAACAGATTTCCCAAATTAGGCAACTTTTCTTTTTGAGAGTATCAGTTTATCATTAATAAGTTCTATGCTACAGGAGAACTTTTGCCCTAAGAGATAGCAATGAAATTTTAAACAAAGATGCATCTAAGTGTATTTCTAGCTTTTTCGTATGTGGCTTTAACTAGTGGAAAATATTCAGGTTGCTTTTCTGGCCTCTGCTGTTGGACCTAGAGTTGCTGCAGCCTGTGCCCATGCATCTTTGGCAGCATTGTCTGAAGATGTACAGAAGGAAGGTTCAGGGCATGGTAATAGGTTAGTGCATGTCCTTGTGATTCCCAAACTTTCAATGCTATTATGATGAAGTTCTTTAGTATCACTTTTATGGGCATGTCATGGCTCCCATCTAACTTACGAAGATTTTATGAACTGTGTATTGAGCATTTCATTGCTTTGATGGTATTGGACTCCCTCGAGCTTTTTCATCAAAAATTTGCATGTGAATTTACTAATTAAGATCCATTTTCAACTCTGAAGGATGAACACAGAGAGTGTACATAGTAGAGAAGGTGGTTTTCATGGTTCTATTCATCAAAAAGGTAGGTTATAGGTTTGACTTTCACTATATTTTCATTCCTTTTCTCTCCCATATTAATTTTGTGTATTCTGAATTATTTTTGTGTAAAAACTGTAGAGGAAAACTCAGCAGTACATGGTTCATTTGGTCAAAATGAGGGAGAGGTTCACCCACTGTCTGCAGAAAAAGTTAAAGCTGCTGCCAAAGCTGGCCTTGCTGCTGCAGCTATGAAGGCAAAACTGTTTGCTGATCATGAGGAACGAGAAATTCAAAGGCTATCAGCTAATATCATAAACCATCAGGTAGTTTTCTTGTCTTTTTTGCATGCATCTGCTTTTTCAGCTATATATTCCTGGTAATATGTGGGCAGTTGTTGGCTGA
>NW_018397260.1:3971337-3975009 GCF_002168275.2 Theobroma umbraticum | reverse complement strand
GACCCTCCTTTAAAGACTTGAAACCAGGACCAAATAGGTGGTAATATGCTGGGCATTGTTGGCTGAAAAGAGAGTTGACCATCGTTTAAAGACTTGAAACTGGACCAAAGAGGCGTTATCATGTTGCATTAACCACATGGTGTTGTTATTTAGCCTAAAAATGAACAAAAGAAAAGCCATAGGTGCATGATTTTTTCTTTTGAAACTATAAACTTTACTTAAATATGTCTTATATTTGAAGATTCATTTAGAAGTACAACACCTGTTGGGATCTGCTTTAAAGCTAGGTTGTGTTTGTCATTCTGCTGCTTGAGCTGAAATCTTCTGTTGACACAGCTTCTAAGTTGAAGTTTATATGTTTCTTTAGCCCTTGATTCACTTTTCTGTTACACCAATGGATAAAGTAGGAATCCCTGTCTGGGAGATTGATAAATTTATGGAAAGTGTGTTTTCTGTTCATACATGGTTTCAGAAACCAGAGGATACCAAAGAGTATCAAGGCCCTATATTTAGATGACAGTGCCATCCCTTATAAGTCACCTTTTGCCATTGTTTTAAGGTTTAGTCTGTATAGACTTCATGTGATTGTGTAAGATTAGATAGTTGGAGCTTCGTTTGAAAATTCATACTTTTGGAGCCCTCATAAACATTCTATTTTGTTTTACCTTTCAATTGTATTGTAGATAAACTTGTTTTAAATCTGTCTCTCAGTTGAAGAGATTGGAGCTGAAGCTGAAGCAGTTTGCAGAAGTGGAAACGTTACTCATGAAAGAATGTGAGCAAGTGGAGAAAGCGAGGCAAAGGTTTGCTTCTGAGAGGGCCCGCATTGTATCAGCTCGATTTGGACCTGCTGGAGTCACTTCACAAATGACTCTGCCTAGTGTTGCTTCTCCCATGGTTAACAATAGCATTGGCAACAACAGGCAACAGGTAATGTCAGCCTCGCCTTCACAGCCAAGCATTTCTGGATATGGCAGCAGCCAAGCAGTTCATCCCCATATGCCATTCATGCCACGTCAACCAATGTTTCCAACGGGCCCAAGGTTGCCCCTTACAGCCATGCAGGCATCCACTTCAGCTCCTCCCAATGTCATGTTCAACTCCCCTGGTAATGCACAACCCAGTCTTAATCATCCCCTGATGAGGTCGGTATCTGGGACCAGCTCTGGTCTGGGTTGAAATGGAAGGCTCGGGTGTAAATTTGGATTTTAGTTGTTGCTTACTCACTGCACTTTGAAGAGAAGAGGTAGCCTGGACGAACAGCGGAAGCATCTTTGCAGCTTCCATGTACAGAAGCTGCCTGAAGCCTGAAGCAATTTTTAGGGCTTGTAACATCATACAAGCATTCGGTTTTAATTACGAATTCTTGAGATTAATTACCAAAAATTAATTGTATAATAAATTATTTAAAAATTTTAGAATATCCCAACAGAGTAAGAATGGCGTCTAATTTGTGTTTTATCTTGCTCTGTATACTCTTCACATATGTTTTTTTTTTTTCACTTTTTTATTTTTATTTTTATTTTCTTCTCTGATAGATCAGCTGATCAAGTACAGCTGTGCAGGTAGGCTCCTGAGGCACGGAAAGCGCCTGCGTCATGAATCATGGTTTTAATTGTTTTATGTTTCCCTTTTTTTTAAAACAAATATTTTATAGAGTGAGTAACTGAGTTGGTTACAAAATGAATCATGGTGTTATTTATTTTAGTAGTATTTATTTATTTTATAAATATGCGTAATTCAGTTTAATTCTACCGACTCAGTGGACTTAATATTTTATGCATATCAATTTATAATTGCTAGTAAACTAGTAGCATATAATGATGCATCACAGAGTAGAATTCAGAAAGATTGAGGTAAGGAAAGAAGTCAGCTATTAGATTACAAAAATGAAATAAACAGGAGATCATCTTTATTCATTGACTTAATACGATATAAACAAGAAAGAAAAAGAAAGGTGAAATATGACCATATTAATTAGATTATCGCTTTTCATTATTTCATCTTGTACAACCATTAGACTTAGCTTTCACAACAAAACCTAACAACTCTTTTTTTTTTTTCTAATTTTGGGACAGAGAGGTTACAAATGCAAATACTATCAAAACCTGAGAAACAGAAGGAATCTGGTCATAATTTAACTTTCGACAGGCTTCGAAACATCTTCATCGTACAACTCCCTAAGCAGACAAGCCCCTTTATCATAGTTTAACAGCTTAGTTGGTAATTGGACTTGATTTGAGAGATTAAAAACCTCCTACTCTGGCAGTGGGATGTCAGCTAAATCCTGTCTGTAAGGGACAATTTCTGCCCGGAAGGACCCGTCAGGGTTGCTGAGCCCACTCTCCATCCGAGCTTGGGCAGCTGGGTCGTTCTTTTCGTGCTCGATATATGTTACAACAGTGTCTTTTCGGAAGGTTAGATAGATGATTGACATCATGTAGATGGCCATTAGAGGAAACACGATGATTCCGATGAAAACATTTCCGACTTTGGGTAGATCATTGTGAGTCAACCAACCTACAAAGGCTGTGCTCAAGTAGTAGATGTTGACACCGATGATCCCAAGGCCTAGTATCCATGAAATCACAATGATCTGCAAACAAGTACGGTCGGCTACACAATAACAATAATAATAACAACAAACCAGAACAGGATAATAAATTATAAAGAGGACAGAAAGTCCTATACTGTTACTCACATATATAGAATTCTTGTACGGTCCCATCTTGGTTGAGCTGCTACTGAATTTCAGAAGTGGGATGAGAGCAAATGGCAGCTCAAATGATAGAATCATCTGCAAAATTTATTATGACAATTACAATTAGTTTAGCTTAAACATGGATTCTGGCTCGAATATTGGAAAATCAATCCTAGTTATTTTCTGACCGATGCAATGATGATTAGTCTACCGGCCCCTTGAGATCCACCAATGATGGACACAATAAGACTGGGTGTAATGGCAATGCTCCTAGTCATTAAGTTCCTCACCCATTTCTTCATTTTAAGATCCAAGAAGCCCTGCAAGAAACATAAATGATATAGATTAAGTGTCATTAAATTAATAACTAAGCTCTCCAATATTTAAGGTTAATCTGCAAGACCTGCATGATAAATTGTCCTGCATAAGTGCCTGTAATGCTAGAGCTTTGCCCCGAGGCAAGAAGTGCAATGGCGTAAAGGGTTGAGCTAGACTTTCCCAGCACATTCTGCAGAGGCGAAGTCATAAATTTTTTCTTGGTTAAGGATTAGTCTCTTAATTGTACTTTTTCATAATGAATTTTAGTACTAGTAGTAGGTTGGACCTGGAGCATGAAAGAAGCAGAGTTGAGGGTAAGATTGCTGCAACGATCCTGGTCATCACTAGAGAGATTATCGGCTAAGCAGACCGTGCCCGTCACCGAGACAACCGCTACGTTGATCAAAAACGCCACAAACAAGGCGAAGCCGCTCTCTAGCAGGAAATATCTACAGGCAGCCTGACCAAATTAAAGACAACTAACAGAAGCTTAGAAGGAATAAACAGAACTAGAGCGTTACAACTTCATAGTAATGTTTTTTTGTGACTTTTTTTTTTGTATTTTGTTTAAATGAGATCATTTTGGCTTACATTGATGCCACGAACAGAGTTGGGTACTTTTCTGGAGAGCACGAGAGCAGAGTGGAGAAAGA
>NW_018397260.1:3960735-3971327 GCF_002168275.2 Theobroma umbraticum | reverse complement strand
GTTCAGAGAAAATGACAGGTGCCCTAATTATTTGTAGCATTTTCTTTATTTTATGCACGATATATAGAAGAGGTGATTGGTCCAAATCTTACGGCATAACAAGGGCGCCCAAGAGGGCAATAGCGTTGCCGACGGCTCCTTGGCCGGAAAGCTTGGGCACAAACATGCCCTTAAGAAGACCAGTAGCCGGAGGTTTTACATAACTCATTTCCCCAAAGAAACATGCAGCCATTACAAAAACCATCACTGCTATCAGCATTTCCAGCTTCCTTGCCTGATTAACCAAAACTCAGACATGATAATTAATCAAAATTTAGACCAAGTAAATTACTACGTGTTTACATTTCTTTCATTAATAAACTTTCCTAGATTTTACTATGTTGTTTTTGCTTATGAGAGACTTCTTCGTATGTGTTTTATGCATACTGTTTTGTATTTAGAAAAAAAACAAAACAAAACAGAAATTTGTGATGGTTCAATATATGATTGAAAGTACTTAGCAATTAATTAGCCCATGTTTAATTTGTACACGATGTCAACTTATGCTAGTCCATTTTGTTGAAAAAAGAAGAAAAACCTAATCCACTTATATATATATATATATATATATATATATATATTCATAATTAACCATGGCAACATTTTCTATTACGCCATCCAGAGTCTTTAACCTATCAAAGACTAAAGACTTGGAAGTAGCAGATTGAAGGCTGACTTAATTAAAGTACACCTTTCAAACAAAAAAAAAACCACGACAACATTTTCTTTAATTAAAAAAAATCATACAACTATCAATGGATGCAAATTATTCGTGAATGTGAAAGAGTAAAATTAGAAATTTTTTAATGAAAAAATGCAAAATTAAAAAAGAAATTATAACTTGTAATTCATTTTTTACTTTATATGGATTAGAACAAGGAATGAAAACTGAAAAAAACTTTCTGAAATAAGCTTTGGATGTGCAGTATGACAAAGTGGGACTAGGTCAAGCATGAGCTATCATAATCATAAAATAAAAAATAATCATAATTATAATCAAGATAAGCTAAACTAAACATATGCTAATCCATACTAATCTACACTTTGATTCTGTCACCATGGTTCTAAATTTAACAACTTAAAGAAACGTCATAATAAACAAATTGATCATATCCAAGATGTTGAAATATACAATTATTTCATTATTGAATAAAGAAGCAAAACCTAGTCCACTTATATATATTCATAATTAACCATGGCAACATTTTCTTTAATTAAAAAAAATCATACAACTATCAATTTGTCGTGAGTGTGAAGGGGTAAAAATTAAGAATTTTTTAATGAAAAAATCCAAAATTAAAAAGGAAATTATAACTTGTAATTTTTTTTTTTACTTTATATGGATAAGACCAAGGAATGAAAACTGAAAAGAATTTTCTGAAATAAGCTTTAGACGTTTAGTATGACAAAGTGGGACTTGGACAAGTATGTGCTATCATAACCATAAAATACAAAATCATAATCATAATTATAAATCAAGGTAAGCTAAAACTAAACATATGCTAATCCATGTTAATCTACACTTTGATTCTGTCACCATGATTCTAAATTTAACAAGTTGAAGAAACGTTATAATAAACAAATTGATCATGACCAACAAGTTGAAATATACAATTATTTCATTAATTACTTTAATTTCTACTTAATTTAAGTCACGTTTTTTTTGGTAATTAGTAGAATCAACACTGTAGATTTTCAGAAAAATTAGTTATGTAGCATATGTAATTTAGCTTATCTTCGCAAGGGAAAACACAAGTAATCCGGGTTTAACTATTATAATATGGTAGGAAAACAAGCAATTTTTCCATTGAAATTACATTTTCCTATTCCAAATGGAATTTTCATCAAAATATATATATTTCCAAATATTTATCAAATTATATGTTCTCTTTACTTTTTTTTCTAGACATCTATTAAAAACATTTATTCCTATATTTTATATTAATTTTCATGATTCTTAATTTTATTTTTTTGACATTAAATATAGTAAAAATATTTTTAAAAAAATTTCTAATGTTAATATAAAAATCAGAAAACTGTATTGAGAATTATCAAGGGAAAAAAGGCACATTTTATGAAAGAGATTGGGGAACACTTTATTTATAAATGAGATTATTTTAAAAAAGTTTGACCCAAAAGACAATTTAGATATACAAAGTAGACTTTGATTACCCCATATCTTTGCAGGCCCAGGAGGAGGAGAGTGCTTAGACCAGTGCAGAGAACCCCAGCCCAGACTGGGACGTGAAACAGTATGTTTAATGCAAAGGCTGTCCCAATCACTGCCACAAATTAAATGCATCAAGACAAGTGTTCAACATGTGTAAGCATAAACCATAAAAGTTGCCTGTTTCTTAATTTTATATTGTTTGGACTATGATTTTGCCTTTAGGTTGAAATAATTTCATTTAATTTGTATATAATAATTTTAATTATATATAAATATTTAAATATTTAACTTATTAATTAATGTATAATTTTTTATTTATAAAATAGAGTTCGAATTCCTTTTCTCTCGTTATTAAAAAAAAAATCTGATCGTGTGGTTTATTTGGTTTAAGGTTCATATCACATGCACATTTCTTTTGGTAAATCAGTGGACAATTTGGTAACTGAAATAATTAGACACCTTCAGGAATATCAGCAGCTATTACAGCAAGCTCTGCAAGCAACCACAGGCAATATTTGATCAATACTGGGTACTCAACCTTGCACAATTCTGACAAGTGCTTGCCTGAAAGAAAGAAGTAATTCCGAACAGGGTTAAGTGTCTAAGTTAAATATATCAGAAATGAAGTTCATTAATTATTAGAATGATCAGAGATAATTAATTAATTACCAGTGCTGACTCCAAGATTAGCAGCAAGAGACTGGATTATGAGAGCAAACACTAATCCAATTAACACCACCCACAGCAGCTGAAATTTGCAAGATATTCTTGCAGTCAATCATCTCATTATATATCATTATTCACTCGTTAAAAATTGAGTAACCACTCTCTTTAGTTTACCTCATATCCATGGTTGGCTCCTGCTTGCAAGTCAGTTTCCACTGTGACATGCATGACACCATAGAGATGACGATCATAATCAAGTCGCAGGCACAGAAAAAAGATTGAGGGATGGTAGGAGGGAGAAGGAGAGAGAGGACTTACGGTTGCCAGGATCAAGATAAGCTAATGAGACAAGGAAACCAGGGCCTACAAATGACAAAAACTTTTTCCATCCAGGTTTCTGAACATCAAAGAGATCGATCAGAATTAAACCAAACGAGTAGAAAATAAGAAAAGCAAATATATATACGTACTCAGGCTAGCTGTAAATCAATGAAAGCATCAAATTTTAAAGAAACCAGACCTCATGATCTGGGTCATGATCATGATCATGATCACTGTTTTTGTTGCCATTAGTAGGGAAGGATTCCGGGGTGCTTCCCTCCACATTGACAGTAGCTATACGGTTGCTCCCTCCACCCCATGATTTTGGAAGTGCAAGATCAGTCGCTTGCTGCTGCAAACTTCCCATCTCTTTCTTTCTTCACAACAACTATATTGACACACATATTTAAGAAACTGCAATTGTATTTATAGGGCAACATCGCACATTTGTCCTAAAAGGACAGCATTACAGTCCAGGTTTCTTAATTTCCTTTCTTCTCTTCCATACGGCCCTGACACGGTGCTGCTGCGTGACGAGTCGCTATCTTTTCCTTAGTAAACAATGATTTTTCACATAGCAAATAGAGCTAAGTCTCTTGTCCCATTGTCAACACCATCGAAGTCAAAAGCTACAACTTTTTACTTAAATTATTTGATACTTGTAGTTTTTTTAACCTCAATTAATTTTTTAAACTTTATAAGTGAGATAAACTGTTATCACACCTTTATTTAATTATATTAATTTTTAAATTTTTTTAAACGCAATCTAATATGAAACTCTTTAACTTTTATTTTTTATGAAATTTAAGAACTTTACTACTAATGTATAAAGTAATTAACCTTAAAGTTTTTTTTTCTTGAATCTTATTTTTTATACAGAAGATCATGTACCAATCAATCAACTAAATGCTTAAATACATATTAACCTTAAAGTTAATCTTTGTTACATCCACAAGTATTGTCTGAACTAAAAATTTATTGCCATGCAGGTGGCATTGCACATAATTGTTCAAATTAATGTTTCACTGAAGGAAAGACTAAAAGATAGAAAGAAGAAAATCAAAGAGTAAAATGAGAAATTGTTTAGTCTCATTGACCTCTAAAACAAAATTTTTGACCTATAACACTAGGATTTGAGTAAACCTTTGTTTGAGAAAATTAGTAGCTAATTAATCTGTTGTGACCTAATAAGAACACTACCAGATAAACCCATTTCTACCAGTGACATGGGCAATGCCACGCCATCTTCTTTTTCTATCCAAACCCTGATCTCAACCGAGGCAGCTTCAATTGTTTTTTCAAAGTGTGAACAGAATTTAAAAATGGTGATGCATGACGTGTGTGTGTGTATGGATATATGGAGGCCGTAGCTGCAACTTTTCTGGGTCACCAATCCATAATCTTACCTTATTTTTATCTTTAAGAAGGGAAAGACCCAAAATTGTTTGAAAATAGAAACGGCAACTGAACGTTGGACAGAGGTATGAGGCAGGGACCAGACCTCTTGTAATGTTTGTTCATGCTTATGGATGGTCATGGGACAGGACGTTCACCAAAGAAGCTTGGTTTACACATTTATTAATATTAATATGTTTAATTTGGTGAAAATTGTATTCTGTTGAATTAACGGGAGAGTCATAAATTCAACTTTGATGATGAATTGTCTCACAATATATAAGGGAATAAAGGTGAGAATTCTTAAATCTTTGAAGTACAATTTAACATCGTCTCCCTGAGACAGAGAGGGAATGAGTTTAAACTCATACCCTGATCCATTACCAAGTGTATAAATATGACCTATAAAGGCGTCCAAACCCACAACAGATTCTAGTATAAGTCAATACCAAGTGTTTTATAGGAGTTATCTCCCGTTGGTTTGGATCTATTTTTGTTTCAAGAATATGGGAAATCAAATTAGGAAAGCGCAAAGGATTATTAAAATGTAAATGTGTACTGGTCTTTGTCATCCAATATAAATAACAATTGAGGACAGGTGTGGCTAACTACTGGTCTCAAGAAGAAAACCCTATGATGATTCTCCAGTTTTGTAAGGAGTTACAGTCACAGAAATGGTTTAGACTCAATTTGAAATGGGTTTCTGTTGAATTGCAAAACTAGTTGGGGTTCACCGCAAAGAGAGGTTTTTCCCTTCATGTCGTTCTGTTAAGTAGACAAAGTTCTTTACATGTAAATTTGTATTCAGACACCATGTAAACCGAACTCAAGCTGAAGCTCAAGCTGAAGCTCAAGCTGAAGGGGCTTGCTCCATGCTCTGTGCGTCCGTTCCATCAGCAAGTCATCATCAAGGCAAAAACAATTCCAAACCCAACGGCGCGTCCCATGCCTTGCATGCTTCCAGTAGCGTTCATTGGTTCACAACACAAAAATCTGGCTGCCTTACTTTAATAAAGAAACAACTAGTGAATGTTGCAGATTCTAGTTAAACCAAACCCTTTATTTTATTGTATAATTCCATTGACTCCAATATCGATCATGCATCATTTGAATATAATATAAGAAGTGGAAATAATGATATAATTAAGTTAATTTCCTGTCTATTTGGAAGTATTGGTCCTAATCCTCATCTTTTTGCACAGCATTTAACTAAACTATGAGCATGCAACAAGTAAGAACCATGTCACTTTGATTAAAAATAAAACAAATTGCTTGTTTCAGCAAGCATTAGGCTGGTATGTTACAAATGGCAAATGAGAGGGACATTTCCCAAATCTTGCATATATGCAAGAATTATGTTTTAGCAGAAAATGGCAGATGTATGTTATCGATGATCTGTAACCAAAAAAAGAAAACAGAGCAATGGCTAACAAAAATAAGCCATTTTACCAGAGATGATTAATTTGTAAGACGTTTGCATGGTTCAGTAAGCGATCGATGCAACAATTGTGGGAATTGAGAATGAACAAGGTTTTTTATGCTAGCTAGATTGGATGTAAAATAAAAAGTGATGAAAAAAAACAAATAAAGAGGAGCTAGCAGACCCATAGTCACCGTTTAGATGGTAAGGAGTTCATTAGAAGCTTGTGTAGTGCATTGGAATTTATTGCAGAGTACGAAATTGGTGAGGGGCAAAACAGTGAAACCTGCTATCATCAAGAAAGCAGAATTATAACTTAATTCCCTTTGAAATTTAAAATCCATACTATCAAAATGCTACATGATTTAGGGGGGAAATAAGAAAGAAAGAAAGAAACCATAAGACCTTTCTATTCCCATTTCGGCACTTCTATTTACTATTTTTCCTCCTCTTCCAGGACCCGCTAGCATATTATCAAAGCCCAGTTTAGCAAACACCACCGCCGCCGCCACAGCCACCCATGCCACTGCCGCTGCCAGTCCCACATGCACAACCAGTAGTCATGCCGCTATCACCTACTGCAGTAATGGTGACGCCTGGATTAGCACCACCTCCAAGTCCTCCACCAGTCCTGTGGCCTTCAGGGTTGACACCCACACCTTTGCTTTTCTTGATAATGCATTCGAAGAAGCAAATGAGCAGAAAAAATAATGTCACAAGGACAGAAATAAAGGAGATAACACATATGTAAACTGTGTCCATCTCTCTTCCTGAACAATTCTCTCTTAGTTTCTTTTCTGCAAGCACCAAGATATGTGACACATCACAGGGTGAGGAAACGAGCACATAAAATGGTCAGTTTCAAAGGGTACTCAGAGTGATGACTGCCTTAATGAAGCCAACCAAACCATTCTAACACTAGAAATTTTGACAGAACAGAGGAAGCAGATTCTTTGTGCATTAAAAATTGAAAATGACAACCTTTAATGAAGGAATTGAAGTAATGATCCTAAAAAAGGTAATCTGGAATAGCTTAGACTGTCCTGTTATGTTTCTCAACATATGTAGAGTGAACTGGGATCTCCTCTTTTATAAAATTTTTAGAAATTGAATTGTTTTCAACTTTGCCTTTAACCCATAATTATCATCAAAGGTGTCAACATGAATACCATGTATGGTAAAAGGGATGAGAAAATAGAATGAAAGGAAGAAAAAAAATGCAATGTATAAATATAAAACTTCCAGAAAAACCACTTGGTTGAAATTCTTGTAAACAATTTTTTTGTAGTACACAAGTTCACACGCTAGATGGATAACTTGGAAGCAGGACCATTCAATTGAAAATACTATGAAAAATCAAAAAGCATGATCACCAAAAAACAGGAAATTATATGTTTACAGAAAGTACAACTGCTTATAGCTTTAAACTTAGAAGTCTCAAACAAAACTCCAGCCTTGTGAAGCAGAAAGCAAATTCAATTCATTCTGTAATAATACTTACCACCAGAGAGCCCCAACAAACAACTAAATCCTCTTGTTTGCAGTGCTTTACATGGTTGAGCACAATTAGCTTTTCCTGAAAATTAAGCTTCCTCAACAATCCTCATCATTATTATGTGATCTTTATTTGTTTCACCTTCATCACTTGCCTACATCTGCTCGCTATACCATCTTTTATTCTTTTATGCACCTCATTATCTATCAAATTGGCCGCTCCTACTGAATTCAGTGTATCACAAACTAACTTATATGTATACTCTCTGGGAATAGATGCCCCTCTGACCAACTCAAGAAGAATATCCTTAGCCTCCAACACCCTTCCCGCTTCACACAGAGCATGTATAATGGGAGTATAAGAACTATTAGTTGCTACCCCATGATTCATCTGTTGCATCCTGCGCATCATCTCAATACCCTTATCAATCTCATTAACAGCACAGTAGTACCTAATAAAAGAATTATAAGTGATCCGGTTAGGAACACAATCCCGTTTATTCATATCATCATAAAGTTCCAAAGCCCTTTCAATTCGATACGTCTTACAGCAACCATCAATCAAACAATTATAAGTCACAACATCAGGAACAAAACCCTTGAACAACATTAGCCGAAACAAGTGATTCGCCTCATAAAGCCTCCTCCTAATCGCCTTTCTACATCCAGTTTGCACACTAAATTTACAATAAGAACTTATCAAAATCGTATAAGTATACACATCTGGTGGACAAATAAACCCTGGTAACTCCATCTGTTCCAACAAGAACCTTGCTTTGTTAAAATTCCCAACTCTACAAAGAGCATGAATAATCATATTATATGCAAAAACATCAGGTTTGCAACGGAACTGCTTCATTCTATAAAAACAAGCCAATGCTTCAGTAACTAACCCTTCTTCTCCTAGAACTTTAATCAAACAGGAGACAGTAGAAGTAGTAACAAGCCCCGAAGTTTCTCTCCTGGACATTTCTTTGAGAAAATGCCAAAGGCCCTTCAAGTCATTACCTTTAGCCAAAACAAAGGCCATTTCTTTACAAGTTTTCTCATCATGGGCAAACCCAAAAAAATTTTCTACCCAGATATAGAATTCCATTGCTTTATCTAATCCTAAAGCTACCCTTTTGGGGTCTCTATAAGCAGCAGGGCCAAGGACAAGAACATTGTGGGAATTCTTAAAATTTTCTTGCTTGATGTTTCTTTGTTTTAAAGGAGCACGGTGCCGGAAACCTTTCTGGCAGCCAATGGAACGAGGGGATTGGAAGAAGAATTTTGAAACGGATCTTAAGATGTCCGAAACTGAATCTGTAGTCCATGGATTTGAGGTTGTTGAGGAAGCGAGTTGGGAATCAAAGGGTCGGTTTTGGAGCATTATTGATAATACTTGGTGTACCATGGCACTGTGGCTGCGTTGCAAAGGCTTTGTGGGAATCATCTTTCGATTGAATTCGCTCAAAGTTCTGTTCTTTTCTCCTTTTTATGGTGGGTGTTTTGGGATTTTTCACATATCAGCAAAAGAATATAATGTACAGCATCGTAACAGATTTCTGGTGCTTCTTCCTTTACTACTACTTTTTGGGCAAGTTTGAAGTTTGGAAGTGCTTTGGAGGCGATGGAGGAAGAAAAAGATGGCAAGGAAAAGAGTCACTGCATATTTGCAGTAGTAGTTGATGATAAAAAGCCCATAGTTTGATTACTTACATTCTGAGAGGGTCAGTTTATATGGGGTTAGCTTGACTAATTTCCATGAAGCCCATGAATGAGGCCTGGTCCACTGCTCCAAGGTTGGAATGTCACCAATTTCATGTCAATAAAAAATGAGTTCAAAATATATAAACATGTATCTTTCATAATTTATTGAATATATCTTTTATATTGAGGAGGTGAGTTCATGATTTATAAATTTATTTAAGTTTTATTTTAAAATTCAAGATCATATAAAACTATACTTAAGTTTTGACTCGCATTTAGTATTAGAATACTTAAAATTTATTGATTTGAACCCCTATAAGAGATATAAAGGTTAAAGTATACCTGAATTAGCATAAGAATCCTTTTTTTTTACAGGCAAAGAGTTAGTGCAATGAAAACGTTATATAATTAGATAAAATAAAATGTCACAAATCTCACATCAATAAAAAATTGAATGAGTTTTTAGTATGTAAATATGAGTCTTTCACTACCTATCAAGCATGTATAGAGTTGAGCTTAAGTTTCAACCCGTAACATGGGTAATTGTATAATCTTAATCTTATCAAATGCATAATGAAAATGAAAGATAGTAAAGTTTCATTCAATCAACAATTGCAATAATTTTCTTTTTTTAAGATTTGAGAAAGAAAATTCAAACCTTACTTTAACTAAAAAGTTTATGTATCAATCAATGTATCAAATATTCGAGTGTAACTAACATGATACTTGAATGCTTTGAATGTATGACTTTTTAATACTCAAATATTCATGATCAATCTTGTCTAGTTGACCATAGTTCAAGAAGACAAATTTACAAGTATCATTTATGCTTCACATTTCCACGCAATACGTAAAGATAAGCTGTTGGAAGCTTTGCAAAAAGGTTGATTGCTTCATGTTTATGCCAAATCTTAATTACTGAAACCATAGAAAATTAGAAAATCCACTTGGCGAATTGGTTTCAATGTTTCAGAGGCAACGCATGCAAGTTTGATGATTAGCCCACAAATTTAGAAAATGAGGGGTTGAGCTTTAGTAGACCAAAGGAGATAAAAAAAAATGAATTTAAAGAAATTATTGTACCGGCACGATTGAGCAAGATTGACAATAACCAGAAGAGGACGAATATGGTACCGCATGCATCTTGGAAATTAGGATTGAGCTTTAGGTATTTTGGTAGACTAAACCAAAGGAAAAGTATTGAAGAAATATTAAGGACCTTGACTTTGATCATATCATTTTTGACTTATCAATTATGGGAAAACATATAAAAAAAGAAAGAATTTTGTTTTCAAAACCTCACTCTTGAATTTATAAAAACATAATATTTAAAAATGCTTTTGAATTATTTAAAAAATTTAAATAATTTTTTTATTACATTTAATCAATTTTTTT
>NW_018397260.1:3940791-3960635 GCF_002168275.2 Theobroma umbraticum | reverse complement strand
GTGTTGCTGGCCACATCCAGCAGCTGCAAGTACTCATCTGCACCATCCACTAGACGCTGCAGAGCCAATGAGAAAACATAAAAATCACACCAGTAAACAGTTCCATATAAGTGGAACAAAAAAAAAAAGGTGACAGATACTTGGACTATGTAAAGAAATCGTGGAGTATGGAAGTTCCCAGGGGATAAAAATGGGGAAACAAAGAAAATAAATTGATTGCCCAACTTTAATACCCTCAATCAATTAATTGTTTGTCAATTTCAATCAGTTTAATAAACGAAAGGTAGAGCACATGAGTTGAACAAAGAGAGCAAAGTAGGTCCAAGACAAATTTTAAAAAGATTTCAGTCATGCCCTACTATTTCTCTGCTTCAGTTGCCGGGCTATGTTAACCAACACCACCCCCGTGTGCGCAAAAAGTTAAAAGAAAAAAGAAGCTAAGTTTATATGGTGAAAGTCACCTTATCTGCCTCAGCCAAACCCTTGCAAATTCTAGCTTTTTGTTCATCTGGTATATCATCTACCTCAACAACCACATCAAATAACTGGCAGAAGCATTATATTAGTGTCAGATACTAGACAATGATGACCGATCATGGATGAAAATAAAGAAATTGGACCTGAGAAAGCATCTGAGAAACCGGAAACCCTTCTGCAATAACATTATTGACTTCCTTATTTGCCAAATCGAAGTTGCCGCTTTTGCATGCAGCATAAAGTGCCTCAACAACTTCTTGAGGGATAACCTGATACATTGAAATTTAAAAGTCAAGGCATGCCAAGGTCAGTTAAATAGAGCAAAAACAGAAAGAAGAAAAAAGCACCTAATTGTTATACTTTTATGCAGTTTGCTCTTCACTCGTAAAAAGATTCATGAAAGAAAAAGCCACATTAAATGACAATTTGCTTAGGTGTTTCACTATATAGGTAGCCAACACAGAGAAACACAATGTACAGAAGTTCAATTTTAATTCAATCTGAACATCTTCTGGTCAGTCTAAATAAATTATAAAAAGGCCCTATTTGAGAGCAAATTTCCCTTTGCTTATTTTTGCAGCAGCTTATGCATCCATGTCAACCATCAAGACTCCTTTGTTCTACAGAGCAGTTTTTCATAAACTAGCTATCTAGGGTAAAAGATGATCGGTCCAAAAATAAATCTAGAGAAATCTAATATTAACCAATGCAAATTTGTATAGTAGAGTTACTAAACTAGGAACTTTAAGCATAATGTATCATATAACTTACCCCAGATACACTAAGTAGGTCCTCCGATGAAATTGTTGATCCAAATAAGCGAGCAGCTCCCTGCAATATTCCATAATACAATATTCAGCATTTGCAAAAGGATGAGAGATCTGCCCAATTGACCAGCATGACCAATAAACATATACGTGCATGTCATCAAAAACAACTTATAAGTCAAAAAGCAGAGTTTATAGTGAAAATGATGAAGATAGCTTTACCAATTCTATCTTCCTAAATATAAAGACCCACAACCACATTATTTGTCGAATACTAAAGCATTTAGCAGTGAAACAGCCTTCAATAAAACAGCAAAATTTGTCAACTTGAAGCCCTAACGAAAAGCAAATTTTATCATCATTTCTCATGCAGACACTTGAACTTCACAGAACCTCTTTATGAACCAATGTTAACAAGGGTGACTTATTAACCTCACACACACTAAAGGACTACAGAATATTAGTCACGAATATAAACAGCGCAGCATAGATAATGCAAACTGCATTTTTGCCCATAAACAATGGAGAATCTAGAGTTCCCAGACAAAGTTATTCATTCTATCATTTTCCAACCAAAAAAAATAAGTATTCAAGGTTGCCTTATGCTTTGGACCATGACCAAAGAGTAATACTCAAAAAATTCTCTTAGACCTAACAACGCACAAGTACTTTAAGCATTGGATCGCCCTAAGTAAAGTTGCTGATCCTATATGACCAATTCAGAGACAATTCTTTTGTAGGTACTGAAGAAACAAATAACTGAAGTAATGGAAGATACCAACTTCAGCCTCATCATATTCATTTTGACCTTAGAAGCTTACTATTGTCAATTCTATATGCTAGAAATTTAGTAACGATAGATGTAAAATTCAAATTGCATGGGAAAACATATAGAAGACAAATTCCCTCAGACCTAGGAGAAAGTGTTGTACAAAACAACAACCGCAATACCAAGTAATATTGAGCACAGTAAACCTGTTAGATTTCTAATGGTAACCTGAAATGCAGTTACAAATCATTATTTTGACCCAAATGATTACAGCTGCATAGTAGGAATTGAAGGTGACCCCACTTCTGGGGAAAATATCGTTTACGAAGCAGCAAAATAAACTAAGGCCCAATAAACCGGGCTACTGCAGCGAGCAGAAGAGAAAATTGAGTCCAGTTTCCACAAGTATGCAACCAAATTTTCAAAAGCAAAATAATTTTAGAAGAGCATAGAGAGAATTAGAACCATCATAATTTTCTTAATAATGGGAATATAATGCATTCTAATGCTTACCTGCAAGTATGTAATAGCCCGACGAAGATCACCTTGTGAAATGAAACTTAATGTTGAAAGAGCCTACAGTGAAACATCAAATGTTTTGTAAAGAAGCCATTTAACATACAATCACTCATAAGACAAGCTTTAAGATCCCAGGTTCAAACCTCTGAATCTAAATGAAGACCTTCTTCATTACAAATATGCAATACACGACTGCTCATTATTTCTTCCGAAAGTGGCTTGAACCTGAACTTTGCACATCTTGAAGCAAGCGGCTCTATGATCCTATGAAAATTCAATACCATAATGATTATAATTACCCTTCATTATTTAAAATTTATTATGATATATAAGTAATTGTAGCATTAAAGTGCTAAAAGGTTACCAAATTAAACATATGGTTAAAAACAGAAAAAAGAAACTTGAGGAAAAATAAAAGGAAATGTACCTGCTTATGTAGTTACATATGAAAAAGAATCTTGTAACTTTTGAGTAAGTTTCCATGGTACGTCTCAAGGCATTCTGCAGAGTCAAGTTTAAGTGAAACGAAATTAACAAGTGCCTATACGGACTCAATAATACCAGGATGGCTACAGAAAACCAAGCATGCCTGTGCATCTTCGGTCATTGAATCTGCTTCATCCAGAATAATGATCTTGAACGGTGGACAAGGATAACCCCTAGAAAAACACAAAGGAATAAAAAGATTACTGCCACACTTCAAAGAGGCAGAGGGACAACTGTAAGCTGAAGTGGAAATTTTATTTAACACAAAATATGAGAGCATACCCCTGAGGCTGACCAGATCCTACAGCAACAGCAGCAAAATCTTTGATCTTTGTACGAACAACATTGATTCCACGTTCATCACTTGCATTTAGCTCCAACACCCTAGACTTGTAGAGTTCAGGTCTGCAGAAATTGATTTGCAGTTGAAGCACAAACAAACTCAAGTAAAATGTAAAATGAAATTATTAAATAGTCAAAAGGACAGAACAGAACTCTTGCGAACTAAGACAACAAAGACATGTTTTCACAAAGCATCTCACTTAATGAATAAGGATGGAAGCTTAATTCTCAATTTCTACAAAAACTGATTCTAAAATTACCCAAAGAGTTGATGGGCGATGGCGAGTGCCGTAGTGGTTTTGCCGGTGCCGGGTGGGCCGTAGAAGAGCATATGCGGGCACTAAACAATAAATCCATAGGGAATTAGGGTTTTCAAGATAATAAAAACAAATACTAATGATTATCAGAATGAAAGGAATTTGAAAGAGAAGACATATTACATTAGCAGTCTCGAGGGTGTTGGTCAGAACTCGAACCACCTCGTCTTGGTGAGCCACATCTTTCACTTGCTTGGGCCGACTGGGAAACAAAAATATTACCACATCTAAATTTCTTTAAAAAAAATAATAAGGCAAGCAAAATAGAATTAAACAAAAAAATATAGAAATTGTGGAAACAAGTAGAGATTTGTACTATTTTTCAACCCAAGGTTGGGAGCTCTGCAATACTGGCGCCATTTTCCTCCTGCCTGAGTCAAGAGATTTGTACTGTTTTTGGCTTTATGGGTGCGTTTATTTTTATTTTTTTGGTTTTCCCGCTTTTGGCCCAGACAGATGGTATAGGAAGAGGACATCCCAAAACGACCGAGTTTTAGCACTGAGCTTGTTAAGGTTTCCTTTTTATTTTTAACATGACTTTGTATGTTGGATATCCTTTAGGATCGATAAAATGAAATTAATCATTTATAGGAAAAATAGTAGGAATATGTGATCCATTTATAGCATCAGTGTATCTTTGAAAATAAAGTCAATGTCTATGATCGCTTATAATTTTGGATGAAACTTCTACAAATTGAAAACCTGGAACCTTAACTTTTTACTTTTAGTCTCTATTGATTTTCCAAATTTATTTTGAGCATTACAATTCGTTTTGTTGTGTTTACAAGTTCAAAGAAATATAGCGACTGCCTTCGATGCTATCATGTCTTTGGATAGATGTAACCATCACTTATTCACCACTGCATCTGTAAAGTGCAATACAACATGTGATTCCATCTTAAACATTCTATAACTTTTACAGGAGTTTATAAAGTTTTACATACCTAATTCCATCCATCAAAATAATTGAATCTATTTTCTTGTTTCGTTAAGTATTTCATGTGATATATTTTTTTTTAGGAAAGAAAAAATTCATTAAATTTTAATCATGCGGGGAAAACAAATGCCTAGTTTATTGTTCACCAACTGCCTTCAATGGCTAAAATGGGTATAACAAAAAAGGCAAATTCATCTTCTAAGGCAAAACCTACGTTAGTCATATTAACAGTATCTATGTTGCTTTTTCTGAAGATATGTTTTGTGGTGACATTCCATTGTCATCCCAACATCTGCTTAATTGCCTGAATAATGTTTGAATTAGCACAAAGATGGCTTCCATTTGAAGAAATAACCTGCACCGCTTGCTTACTATCCACCAAGAGCTCAATTTTGCAAAAGCCCAAGTCCCACACTAAACAGAGTCCACAGTAAATCTCCTATAGCTCAGCTTTATATGTCGAGCATCTAATAAGCCTTGTAGTGAAAACACCTAGCCACTTTTTTTCCAAATCTTGTAAAACACCCCTAGCAACCAAGACACCAAAAGATTTTCGAAAGGCCCCATTGGTATTCAAAGTCACCCAACCACTAGATGGTGTTGTCCACCCAACTAAAACCACTTTCTTCTTACTTGCAGAACACTAAACTCATCAATAACATAGTAGGAAGCATTGACAAATATCCAAAAGCCTTAATATAGTATTAAGGCGCCCCTCCAAAGCAATCAATTTCCCTTCAAAAATGAAAGTGTTTCTCCACTTCCAAATGAGCCAACAAGTAATGTAAAAAAAAAAAACTGACCATGAAATGTTTTTAACCATTAATTTACGACAAGCAAAATTAAAAGCAAACCATTCCGTGATAGTCAAGACGTTGAAGAAACTATGCCAATCACTCAGTAGCATATGTTGCCAAAGAACAACAACAAATGGACAATCACGAAATAGGTGAAGCACTAATTCTTCTTCTGTTTACATAAAGAAGATGCTGAATCATTAGATAAAAGGCCCCTAGTGCATTATTTGCTTGTCAATATACATTCATGTAAACATTGAAATAAGAAAGTGCAAATTCGATTAGGCCCTTTCCATTGCCACACCATATTTCGTATTTCACCTTTATTTACAGATGGGGGCATTGTCGCTTCAGTTAATATGTTGCAAGCAGAGGACATAGAAAATACACTTATCGAAGTTAAAACCCAAAAAGGTTCGTCTGTAAAATCAAAATATAATGGAGGAAGCATATTAGCTAACATTTTACGCTCCACTTCCATCTATACACATTATAACAAAACTAAGTTTTAATCACATTTTTTTAAGTGACATATTTAATTGTATAGTAAAATTTTAAAAAGTGCAGCTATTTAAACTTTTAACTTTACTTTTTTTCACATTGAGTAGCAATAAAAAAAAGTGCAGCTTTTGCTAGTGTATGCAATGTCTATGGTTACATTTTATTCATAATGCATTTAAAAATTTATATAGTGAAGTTATATATACAAAAATGTTTTAAAAAGCATTAAAAAAGTGTTATAAAAAATATTTTTAGCAACACATTTTAAATGTGTTGTCTTAAGTCAAATTTGTTATAGTGACATTAGCTATATGTTCCAAGTCCTAAGTGCCATCAAGTAGTAACGTATCTCGAACATGACTGTTATCATCAACAAAGCAACCAACCAATTGTTCAGCCTTCAATAATGATCTTTCACCTAACCAATTGGCACTCTAAAAATGTGCTGTTCGACCGTCACCAATAGCCCATTTGATATGTCTTTTGAAAGTTTATCAAAGTTTACTCAAAGCATATCATAAAGAAGAGGCATCACTCCTATAAACAAAAAGTAGTAAGATTAATAACTAGTTTCTAGCACAACTTCATTAAGAAAGCGTCATTCATTCTTTTGAGAGATTTAATTCTCAAACCACCTACAGTTTTTGATTGACAAACCTTCTTCCATTTTATAAGATGCACTTTTGAATTATACGAACCACCACCCCAAAGAAAATTGAGACAGTAGGCCTTAATTTTTCTATAACTCTTACTGGGCAAAGATATAGTTTACATTACATAATACGGAATTGTGGATAGAACAAACTTAACTAGAGTTAGTCTACTTGTGAATGAAAGAGAAGAAGCCTTCCATGAAAATAACTTGTTATAAACTTTTTTTTCCAAAAACTGAAAATAATTAAACCGTCTTCTACCATGAAATAAAGGCACACCCAGGTACGTTCCAAAATCCTCTGAGTACGCAAAACCTGAGTAAGCTTTAAGATTATTTATGTTATCTCTAGAAACATTTCTAGAGCAATGAACGGACGATTTTGCCACATTCACTTTTTCACCTAAGGAGACACAAAAATCTTCCAACATTCCCATAATCACCTCTATTTGTGTGAAAAAAGCCTAAGCAAAATAGAAAAGGTCATTAGCAAAGAAAAGGTGTGACAATGGTGGGCATCTCCTACTAAGTCTGATAGATTTCCAAGAGCCATTGGAAACAACAATGATAATTCCATGGGCCAATCTTTCCATGTAAAAAACAAATAAATACGAGAAAAGCAGATTTCCTTGTTGTATGCCACGAGAAGGACTACAGCTATTAGATAATTCACCATTCCATAAAACTTAAGACTTGCTACGATGCCAGCTATCCACCAAAATATCAATTAAAGGTTTAGGAATGTTAGCATCGACCAATGTATCATAAATAAACTCCCATCGTAAGCGATCATAAGCTTTTTCTAGGTCAATCTTGAGTATCATCCACCCCACTTTACCCTGTTTCTTATTGAAAAAGTGGACTAGTTCCTAAGCAATCACAATAGTCTATAATTTGTCTACTAAGGAAAAAACTAAATTGTGTCTCCTTTATCAAACTACCTATCATAGGTTTCAATCTGTTCATAATGACCTTCATCAAAACTTTAAACACAATCAATAGCAGGTTAACAAGTCTAAATTAGGTAATTATTTTCAAGGTTCTTTACCTTAAGAATTAAGGTAATAACTTATCTACAAAGTTCCTCACCACTACCATACCATTAAATACATTCTTCACATAACTAATTATATTGTCTCCAACATTGTTCTAATGAGACTGAAAGAACAATGCCCGAAAACCATCTACACAAGGGCCTTTAAGTGGCTTCATCTCAAACAGAGCATTACATACCTTTTCACTTTCCACTGGTTGTGCATATTACTATATTCTGATTGATCTCTAACAAGGAACATATCTTTAATTGGGAAAGGTTGGAGAACATCATATTCTTTTGCATATAACTTGCCAAAGAAGTCAATTACATGATTCCAAATTAACTCCTAATTGTCATACCAAGAATAGTCCTCAATTTTGAATCGTAGGATTTTCATTTTACTCTTTTGACATGTCGCACATACATGAAAGTAGCTAGTATTTCTATCTCCTAATTGAAGCCAATCCATTCTCAATTTCTGCATCAAAAAGATCTTTTTCTGCAATAGCACTATCTCATATTCTAATTTCAAGTTAAATTCAAGTAATTAAAGATCTTTAGAAGGATGAATTTCAAAGGCTTTCACAATGCCAACTAGTCTAGCCAAGAGTCTTTTCTTTAATAGAAAATGTTACCAAACACTGCTTTGTTTCACTATTTAACTTTAGTTGTAAAGTTCTGTAAAGCATCATAGATAGGTAGATTATTTTCCCAAGTTTGCTGAACAAATTTAGGAAATTCTAAATGACAAAGCCCTGCAACTTGAAATCGAAATCCCACACCATGTGAAACAACATGTCTTTCACTTGTTCTAATCAAAATAGGATAATGATCGGAACCAACAGGAAGTAGATGTTGTACAAGAACTTCATGGAATCATAACCTCCAGTTAGAAGAACAAATAGCCCTATCAATTCTTTCAGCCACAAGTCCTCTCTTCCATGTATATCTCAATCCTTAGAAGCTCATATCAAGTAGTTTAAGGTCATTCATAAAGGACTAGAACAAAGAACATGGCCCACTACCCTTTGTTGAATCTCCAAGTTTCTCATGCAAAAATAGGAAAACATTGAAATCACTAATAATCATCCAAGGTCCATTGATAATGTATGCAGAATAATACAGTTCCTTCTATAATTCTTTTTGAATTGTTGGATTAGGATTTCCATATACTGCTAAAACATACCATGGATTTGTAGATTGATAGTCGACAATCAAATGAAGACACTGACTATGATTTCTTGGAACAGAGATTTGAACTATATTATTCCATAGTAACCATATTTCACCAGAAAAACTCGTAGCCTTAATACGGTGTGATCTATCAAAATTAGTTAGACGAATTATCCTATCCATTAACATGCCATTAACTCTTGGTTTAACAATAATCATAATGGAAATCTCATATTGCCTTATGTAATCTTTCGCAATTCTTAAGAAATTAGTACTACCTGCACCTTGACAATTTCAGACTAGAAAATTCATTGATATTAATAGAAAGTAAAAAAAATAGAAATGTCCAAGGGTTACTTATAGGTTCACCTGCTATCCATCACCAATGTGGAATTAACCTAAACCATTTGGTGCTCACTCGAAGACTCTAACTTCTATGAGGGACCACCATTTTGATTTTTTGAAACCCTATTCAAATCTTCCATAGTGTTTGACTCCATGTCACCTTGATCTTTAAAAAAAAAGGCTATTTTTCAATCGTGCCTTCTTTTTAAGGGAGGTTTTTTGAATTTGAGTCAATCCCCACTTATCAAGCAGTTTTTCCTCCTTATCATGTAATGTAATACCTCTATGCCTTACCCCTACGGATGGAGAAGAGACTTTATATTTCATTTTAACAGTGAGGACTTTGAAATTCATGGCATGATTATTAAATCGAACCATAGAATGTTTCTCTGGGTTAAGAGAAGTAGATTATGGTAAAGCCCTTTCTTCCTGCTTTTTTTGTTAACATGAAACAGCATCAATTTTATTACGTCTAACTTCCTTACTAGTTTTGAGATTTTCTATTGCCACATCAACACATTCCACAACATAGTCCATCACTGACATTACCTCTTTACCATTCTCTTTTAGTGACAAAGTTGGCCATTCAACATCATTAAATGAAGTAGGAGATTGATCACATCTTGTTTGTAATACCAGTATTTCCTTAGAATTTTTGTTTGCAAAGGCTTCATGATTAGTTTCCCTACAAGCATCCCTAGCAGAAGACTCTTTCATTCTTGCAACCCTTGTTACAAGGGTCTCATTTACAACCAAACCTTCCAAAACTAAAAACTTTGAACCATTGGGCTGCTGCTTGGCAGGCCTCGAATTCATGGTAGAATTTTGTTTGACCAAACCACTCCTAGGCTTATGTCTAGTTACTAACATCCATGAACCAAACAACTCATCACTTGCTTGAGACCCACTAGGTGTTTCTTTTTTAACATTAAGAGCTTCAATCTGTAAATCAGTACCATGACACTTTCCTTTCAAATGACCACACAAACCACACAAAAAACAAACTTTAAGAAGGCCCTCATACTCAATGGTCTACGTCTTCCCATTAAGTAGTAATCTAGATATCAATGGCTTCAAAAGATCTAACTCAACTGCTATACAAGTAAATTTGCCACTTTTTTCTAGAGATGTATTATAGTTAATTTTCAAAAGCTTACCCAGAAGAGAAGCAATTCTTTTTAAAACTGACTTGTGGTATAAATGGAGAGGCATACCAGGAAGCCTTACCACACTGCTACCATAGATAGATTTTGAGAATCCCTGACATACAACAAAGTTTAAGGATTTACCATAAGGTAATGGCCTTTGCACCATCCAAAAACCCTTTAAAAGGGCATTTAGATAATCATCTTCTTCTACAAATTTAATCATAAAACTCTTCTTATCTAAATCAATGATCGAACATTTCCCTTTAGGATCCCATAAAAACTCAATCTTTTCGCTTAATGACCTAAATAAGATAGATTTCCCTAATAAACGCATAATAGCAAATCCCCTCCAACTTTTTGCTAGTTCCTCATGCTTTTTTTTTTTATGAAATTTTGATCAATTGGATGCTGTTAATCATTTCAAACTTAAAATCCTTTGTCTCATCTCTTTCAGATATACTATTGTACACATCAACATCAGCCAAGGATTCCTCGTCATTAATTTCATCCCTATCTGTATCCATATTTTTATTTGAAAATAAATCATCTCCTTCAGAATTCATCAACGCATCCTTAAGAGAAGGATTGTTATGGACCACCATTGTATTGCCAGTAGACAGATTCTCCAAACTCTCACTATGTAGATGAACTTTTTTTTTGGATCAATCGTCCAAAAGTGAAAGAGTGTTCGTCTTGAGTAGCACACCTGCCGTCACCTCCAACTCCATTCATTTCTCTTTTTAAAACTTGTTTGTTTTTAGTGTTTAAGATTTCATGTGATATATAATTGCACTAGCAGCTCCTCTATAAATGTTTTGATAAAACCTTGTACATTTTATTCTTTTTACAACTTATACTGATGTTTTGATTTCATTAAAAGACATCTGTTTAATAATATCAAAATATGTAAGTAGAAATCCAAATATATCAACTAAAAAATAAATATTATTTCAAATAAATCCAATAGAACAAATAACAATTCAAATAAATATAGCATAGATAATAGCAAATTCTGTCAAACACCAATTCAATTACACATAACAAGTAACACAAGTGTAAAAAGAAAGTAGTATAAAATTCAACATCAACCTAAAATAAACAAATCAAATCTTAAACTAATCAACTACTCCCACCATAGTTTTTTGATAGTTTATACTCATATAGAATCCAATTTAGCTTATCACTTAAATCTAGCAAAGAAATAAAAATGAGTCTATTTTTTGCCTTTTTAACCAATTGTAGTGCAAAATTAAATTCATCAACACTCAATCTCCCTTCATTTTGTATAGATTTCAATGCTCAAATGCACTCTCGAATATTATATTGTCCTATGGCTTATGATGACACTGAAATTGCAACACTTTCAACTATGTTATGACTTTCTGCTGCCTCACACAATCATTTCAATATTCTTTGCAAGCTTGTTGCAGTCTCAATTTTTGTCTTACCTTTTGTCCTTTTTTTTTCTTTTTTTCTGGCACTATTTTTTTCCTTTCGATTTGGGGTGTTTACCATAAGACTATCATCTTCATCACAATTGATTTCTTTAATATCAGATTCAACACTGTCTTGTAGTGAAGTTAGATTTACAAATTTGATAGTATCTTCAATTGGCACACTCATCACTAGTGTCCATGCATTTTGACTAGTGGCTACTATATCCCCAAATATAAATTTCAATTCATTAGCATGTTTTAGTCCGTGATACCGAAATCTAGTATATTTTGGATTGACTTTCACAAACATTAAAGAAAAAGAGCTTTTAAACAACGTGCATGTGTAAATAATTTATAATAGTTAAAACATATAAAATTTAAAATAATTACTTTTATTTTGACTTTCCACCATGTGGCATCAGCTTCGATGGTTACCGTCTTGTGATTCTAACCTAAACTTGTTTCTTTACGCTTCAATTGTTTCTGCTGCCTCACACAATCATTTCAATATTTTTTGCAAGCTTGTTGCAGTCTAAATTTTTGTCTTACCCTTTGTCCTTTTTTTTTCTTTTTTTTCTGACATTATTTTTTTCCTCTTGATTTGGGGTGTTTACCATAAGACTATCATCTTCATCACAATTGATTTCTTCAATATCAGATTCGACACTGTCTTGTAGTGAAGTTAGATTTACAAATTTGATAGTATCTTCAATTGGCACACTCATCACTAGTGTCCATGCATTTTGACCGGTGGCTACTATATCCCCAAATATAAATTTCAATTCATTAGCATGTTTTAGCTCGTGATATCGAAATCTAGCATATTTTAGATTGACTTACACAAACATTAAAGAAAAAGAGCTTTTAAACAACGTGCATGTGTAAAATAATTTATAGTAATTAAAACATAAAAAATTTAAAATAATTATTTTTATGTTGGCTTTCCACCATGTGGCATCAGCTTCGATGGTTACCGCCTTGTGATTCTAACCTAAACTTGTTTCTTTACATTTCAATTGTTTCCATAAAATCCATTCATTTCTTAGATTATTCAATTTATTTTTCAATTACTTTTGAATATAGTTTTTATTAGCACGAGCATTAAATTCCATTACTAAAACTTCCCATCGTTTAATTGTGAATGAAATTTTTGGTTTTTTATATTTTTTTTAATTGGAAGAATGGGAATTTAAACTCTACTTTCTAAGCAGAGGGAACATGCACCAACCAATGAGCCAAATGCTCAGATACTGATTTTTCATACTTACGAATTCATCTGTACAAACTTGAAGTAAGATTTTGATAATGGCCAAATTCCACTTTACATTATATTTGATTTTTCTAAAATTTTAAAATTTGATGGAAACATTTCTTAGTTAGCCATAAACTGCATAAGACATATAAAGCAATAAATCTTGTGTTATCACTATCCAAGGGCTTGTCATTGGACCAAAATGGTCCATTAGGATCGCATATGCATTATACCAAATACAATTAAATTAAAATACATAACAAGGAACAAGATACTCGAAATTCACACAACTATATGTCACTCATAAATCATCAAACATGACTCCAAATCTTGCATAACATTTAGGGACACTTACAGAAAAAATCGAAAACAGGCAAATTACCAGAAATCATATCCATTAAAAGATAATGCTTTCTAGAAAAGTAACAATTAGTTATTTGAATACATTTTTAATCTTTTGTAATTTTAATAAAATTCAATATAGATCAAATCTCAATATATTTACCTACACTTTGGAATAGAAAAAAGACAATATTAGAACAAAGGCGACTAGATAAGACTATTAGATGTAGAGCTACTCCATACTAATTCATTAGCCTTATGTTGATCTAAACCCAAAATATAAGACTCATCAAGATCTTTTAACAATTTGAATGAAACTAGGATTTTTACCAAAACCCAAAACGACAACATTGAGTCTTTAAATTGTTCATCGACAACTCAAATACATATCTCAAAATTAAAAGAAATAAAAAGATATTCCAAATTAAGCTTAAGAAAAAAAGAAACAAAAAGAAAATGAAAAATAGAATAGAAAGAATAAGTACCTAAATACAACTTTGAATTTTGGGTTTCTTTCCTCTTAATCTTTGTAAAAACAAAAAAATCTTTGCCAGATTTTTTTTTTTTAGTAATTTTTGGAAGGAAAGGTAAAGAAGAGGAAGATCGCAATTTGTGATGGAAAAGGTTATTTGCAAAAAAAAAAAAAAGAGAGGAGAGGGAAATTGATTGAGAGAGATGATTATTTTTTAAGAAAGTAACGGTAAAATTATTTTTAATGGAAAATACTTTTGAAACAAAAAAATATCCCAAAAAATTGATGTATTTAAAAGAAAAAAAGCTTTTTTATCGAGCTTTTCTTAAAACTCTGCTTTCAAAACTTCTCAAAATCCTATTTGACTTAACTTTTACTTTAAAAAGTAAATAAGTTGAAAAAAAATTAAACCAAATAAACACTTATAATTTTATATGTTTATAAATTCTTTTAAAGTCTAACACCTTTTTAATTTTATGAAATTTTATCAAAACGACAAATTTGCATTCGAAAACATAATCAAGTATTTATTATGATTTTACATGTTTATAAATTTTTATCACAATAAAAATTTTATTATTTTTACAAAAAAAAACCTATTAAAATAAAATATTTACATTGAGACATATTTTTTCATTCAAACCCACTTATAAATTCAACCTACGAAAAACACTTTATTTTCATCTGAAAAAACCAATAAATGTAAAAAGTTGGAATAGAAAATATGAAATAATTACTCTTATATCGTACAAAACCACTTATTCCTTTGTAGTAATACATGGCAAGAAGCAATTTGTAATACCAGCAGCAATGATACCAATAAAAAAGATATAAAAAGAAAAACAGTGAACAGCCTATACTTGATCCTGTTGACAAGCATTTCATAATGAAAATGTCTTCAAGTATGTATACTGTATACAATTCAAATTCTTCACTAACTCAGCCGAATCAATGTTGCTTTTCCCAAAAATGTGAGCAAAATGAAGATCCTATTCCTAAGCTACAAATTCAACATTTACATCTAACTTCATCCAACAGAGTATTGGAAGGCACCTGAATACTGGGATGGTATCCAGTGGGCTATTTGCTCCAATCTTGGAAAAACTCCTGAGGTATTGATGCAGGGCAGTACTTCTTTGCCACAAATTTGTACTGATGCAGATGAAAATATGTCAGACTATTAAAACTTTAAAATAACCAATAAAGATTGACAGAAAACTAAGCAACCTGCAACTCAGCAAGTTACCAAAATCTGTTATTTACCCTTTTAATGTCAAGGTGAACTTATTACTTCAATATGGGAAAAGTTTCAGTTCTTGCATCAAGTGCATATTCATTTGGTGGATCATATTATTTGGACCCTTATCATACTGAAAACTTGGACCAACTACAGTATTATAGTCAAACTCTTGCCCAAGAAAGATGGAGAACTACTCACTTTATGCTGACTATACTTTTCTCTGATTGCTGGCAAACTAGCACGACCACCATTACGACAGAGATGATGCAGTGACTTCACACAGTCACACATATCAGAGGGCTGGTATAGTGTGTAATGTTCCAAAATAGAGTCCTATGCAACAGGGTAAAAGAAGTAAACAAATATTACCTAATAGAAGCTATACAAAAGTAGAACAAATTAATAAACATCAGATAAAGAAAATATAATCCGAATAAGTTTGGTATAGAACAAATAAACTTTCTTTGGGACATACCCAAGGTTTCTTTGTAGGAGAGAGTATAAACTTGGCCAAGAAAGCAGCAGAAGCAGCTATTAGCGATGGAGCATAATGAAGCATAGTGTACTCAAGAAGTGACAACTCCACAATGTAGTTGGCCAAATATTCAAACTGCATTGGTTGAACCTACAAAAGGCAGGCATATATTACCATCATCAGTTATTGTGGGTTTTGATATCATTAGTAACAGAGGATTGATAACAAAGCATAATGGCTTGAACCACTGAAGTGATTCTGATATCCAATTATATCTTTTAACTAGGGAACAAACAAAATAAACAACCACATCTGCTGGGCAGATTAATGTGCTTGTCTACTAGTACAAGTATAAAGTTAACTAAACCTACTAAGTGGAGCAAAAACATAAAAGTGTATGTAAAAACGCTAGTCCATGAGGGATACCTGATTGATCATTTGAACAGCATGAACAAAGTGCCTGGGCATTTTTCCTGAATATGTCAATAATCTGGCAACGTTTATAAACTGCAAATTGAATGGAATAAGAGAGTGAAACAGAACCTCAGAAAAAATTTAGCCGTTGGGACTGTCATTTCAAACTTCAAGTAATTTAGCACAGCAGATTCCATTTGCAAAATCTGCAGCAATCAAAGCAGGGAAAAATATGTTTATGTAGGTTGTGATGAATGAAGAAAATTGGAAATGAATCTCTAAATATAATCTGACCTCATCCTTGCAGTATGTGTTATCAGTAACATAACAGAACTCTTTCACTTGAGGTGCACATATCTCCTCGTATTTACTGGCATCAAAATCCCATTTTCATTTATAACCCATTCTTCTTACTAGGCTACATTTAGACACACAAACATGCAGAAAGAAACATGAAATCTTACGAAGCAATCATCATGCAGGCAACTCCAAGCAACTGCAACTGCTGCCTGTTAATTGAATTGCCAGAAAGATAACGATCAATGTAATTCACTGTCAAAAATAGTGTCTCAGGTAGAAGCCTGTATTCTTCAGTAACCTACGGTTAAAATGATAAGGTAAGATCACCATTCAAATGAAGGGGGGAAAACCTGCACATTAAAATAAGTTAGAGGTGTTTGATGAAATTGGCTGTGGTATTTCTAATAATGCAAGGAAGAACCCCTCTTAAATAGTCAAAGTGGCCATTACAAGATAAAGAAACCCTGGAATACAGAGCTGGAAAGGGGCTGTTTCTTGGATTATGTAAACAACCATCGCAATGACATCAACCACCATAATTTACCTCAACTAGCCAATCGATCAGAATAGCTCGCATGCTGGCATTAATATCTTTCTGTACCTTCTCCATGAAGTCTGTAGAAGGCCCTTTTTTGGCCTACGCCGAGGAATAGGATGAAACATATGAAGCAGAAGTCATAGAGCAAATATATACAGATAAAAATATTCATGTTATTCAAAATTCAGAAAATGCAAATGCATGCTGTTTCTATATAGACAATATCAGGTTCAGCAGCATAGCAAGAGAATGTATTACAGATAAGAACCAATGCTGTTAGCACATCTTAGACCTGAAAAGGTTAACCAAGAAGCAGGTATGATAAAAGCTTCATGCCTCAAATTAACAACCTGTGCTACATTTCTATCTCATTTTTTTACTAGCATTTCTTTTCCTTTTTTCTTTATCAATTAATAGCATTTCTATTTGCATTGAACAGTGTCCTACAATGTCCTAAGATAACAAATTACCTCACTGGGCTAGTCATAGTTTTCAAGCTAGACGTAAAAATATAACACAGAAGTAAAAAGTTATCTAAGGCAGAAAAAAATTATCATACCCAAACATCTCTAAAAAAGAACATAAGGACTAGCAACAACAACCTATGCCATAACCCAATTGATAAATATCCCACTATAAGACCATAAATTAATAACCAAAACTTCGATAGGCTACCAAAATATGCATATTTGATTTAAAGAAATAATAAAAAAGAACGAAGATAACAATCCACAGTTCCACAAATACCGGTGCACACACCACAAACTATTATGATTAACTTGAAATTCTATAATTTTTTATTGCAGCTTTCAGTTTATAAATTTCATAAATTATCAGAACAGCTGAAATGTAAAACCTATTTCAACTTGTAGACAACGATTAACCACAAATAAATGAGACTGTTACCACTTGCCAGTATCAACAGTACATGTATAACTACAAGTAAATTCAAATTAGGAAGAAAATAAACATCTAAAATAAGATCAGAAACATAACCAAGCAATACCTATGTAAATCATTTTCTATAAATACTAATAAAGTTAATGTAATGATGTATTTGCACTTCTTTGAAGTGACACTACTTAGGAATCGGACTAGCTATGAAGCAAACAGCTTGTAAATGGCAGAATAGAAAAGATATTATACCTCAGATGCCCGTGCATTCTTGTAAATGTCTTGAGCAATCAGTGTGCAGAACTGTGGATCTTTGGAAGCGTTATCAACAGCAACAGCATTACCATTTGGTCCCATATCCGAAAGTATATTTCTCTTGCAAATCTTCCCTGAGGTTGCTGTACCAAAACAAAATTGAGGAAGGCCAACAAACTAATACAATTATATGATTAAAATATTTTGGCCTAAACTAACCTATTCATACCAGGTATGGAAATTTTAGTTGACAGTTAAAAGAATTAAAACCTAGGCCAACAGAAATGACAGTATGAAGCAAGTTCATATCTACTAGAAGAAAAGAACCTTCTCTCTGCATGTACTTTGATATGCACAGATTGTAGTTTGCCTTCCTCTCAATCCAGTTAACTGCTGAAACATCCTCATTCTCCAAATATTCAAACTCTGGGCTTTTCAAAGAATCACAAGTAGACATGGTCTCGTCTAGAGAGACTGAACCGGAAAGTGATCTATCTGGAGAGATATCCATGCTTCCAGGCGTACACATGCTGCTTGGAGAAAGAAGACCCGAAACTTTAGGGGTAGGTTGATCATCTCCTCTCGTCCAAATTGTATCCATACAAGAAACATCAGCACATGATTCTGGACTCAGAGTTGTAGGCCTAGATAGACCAGGATCCTGAGTGCAAGTAGAAGTTTCCTTCTTCTTGGCAAGTTTGGAGGTACACGGCGCCTTCAAAAACAAAATTAATTAACCTCTGTTTGCAGAAATTAGATTTGAGTTCTGGAGATAAGGTCACATTTTGACAAAAAAGTTTGTTATTAAATAAATTCAAGTTATAAAATATTTACCATCAATCACTTTAAGCTCTATGATACAATAAAAATGGAATTGCTAAAATGATAAATACAGCAGTTAAAAGTGTGTGTATATTTGTGCATGCATATCTGCACTCCTACGGATCAATCACGCATCAAACTTCACCCAACTAGAAGCAGAAAACTGTGAAAGTCAAAATGGACTTGGTATATTAAGACATGCTGTTCTAAGAACACATTATTCAAAACCTGACTCTTCATTTTTTTTGTAACGTACAACACATACTCGACACCTCAAAGTGGATGCAGCTATGGGGCTTGACCCTTCAAACTAAAGGAAAAACATAGAAAGTCCTGAATGAGCCTGGCAAACACATACCAACATCCAACAACTCATTCCTGAATCCGATTAACTTTTACAGTTGAAGACCTAAGAACATATTATGTTATTTCTTTTAATGGTTAGACAGAGAGAAGTAATTAATCAAACCAAAAGTTACAACTGCAACGGAAAAGTTCTTCTCATAATTTTGCAAGGCATCATCCATACGTACAAACTTGACCAAGAATAATCTTTGACACCATAAAATTCAGAAAAGAAAGTAACAAAGAAAAATTAAAAACAAATTAAACGCGCATTTTTTTATCCTAAGAAATTAATTAGGTAAGAAAACATAAAAACAATGGTAAAAGAATTACGAACCATGGGTTTTGAGCGAATAACAACGACCCGTGACCCGTTTGGATACCCATTTCCTTGGTTGGTTATGTCGCTAAGAGCTGCTCTCTTCTTAATAAACTGCGTCTTCACAGCACCCATCTTCTTGCTGTGATTCCCGGTGATCGACGGCCTCTTCGCCGTTGATGATGTCGACGATGTAGACAAACGCCGATTTCGGGTTGACATCATGACCCTAACTGAAACCCTATTGTAGAAATGAAATGAAAGTAGGTTACGTGGGATTCAAGAAATTCAGGAAAACATATATAAATTTCTTTAAAAAAAATAGAAATAATGTAGGGTAATATACCTACCTGTTCTTGATATTTGAAAAGAAATATTTTGATCAAATTGAAATTGAATTAGGGTTTGTTGTTCTTATTCTAATTCTTGAAAAGTTTGAGGAGAAAGAGAATTAATAAAGAAAAGTTTATTTAA
>NW_018397260.1:3933726-3940781 GCF_002168275.2 Theobroma umbraticum | reverse complement strand
TTAAAGAAAACGCGAAAATGTATTAATTTAAAAAATAAAAGAGATCTAGACCGTTGATTTAGTGAATTAAAGAATTTAGATTATTTATTAAATAAAAAAATCGATTTAGATCAATTTCAAGAGAATAGATATGATGACATTAAAGAGAGTTAATTTAATTTTTAGCTTGTGTCAAAGAGAAGAAAATACGAAATTTATTTTATTGTTTAGTGATAGTTATTTGATAGATTTTTTTCTTTTAATATGATTAACTAATAGATTATTTATAAATTAATATAAAGTTGAACTTAAATGTCAAAATCTCTATCTTTTAATTAGAATAATATGTACTTTTGTAACAATATATATTATTTACATACATATTCAATTAATATTGTATAAAATTTGACACATTCGTTATCGTTTTGCGATAAAAAATTTATATTTAGAAAAAAAAAGTTATATTAAGTAAGAGAATTAAAAAAATAAGAATTTTTTTTAAAAAAAAGATAGAAAGAGGCAGCATAGAAGTGAAGATTATCAAAAAGGTTTTCCATAGAATCTTGGAAGAAAAATAAAAAGGGAGATTGAGAAAGAAAAAGCATTGATGTAATTTAAAATTGAGGTATTATTATTTTGAAGAATTTTTAAATTTTTAAGTTTATTTATTTATTATTAAAATGACAACTTCTCTTTTAATATTAATAATAATGCATCAAATATAAATCTATAAAGTAATTAATTAATTAATATCGGTCCAAGACAACTCTGTGGAATTAACCATGGGAGGGCCTAATCATTCATGGACTCCGATTGGCCTTATACCCTCACATTAATGAGATTCTGAAATTGTTATCCAATTCATTACTGATTAGGAAGATTTATAAAGAACTCAACCATGCTAGATTTCATTAGTGAACACTAGCTAGTTAGTTTGCAATTTTTCCTATTCAAGACTTGATGATCATGAGTAAGGCAAGACTTAAGTACCCCTTCGAAAACAATTAAATAAAAGAGTAAAAGTGAAAATTAAAGAGGACTAGATCTACTACATCAACAAAATCAAGCGTCTGTCAGCCTATACATATCTTAATTACATCCAATGGACTAGTGGAAGCAACTGACTGAAAATAGTCTCCATACTCCTGCCCACTTAGTTTCGGAAAAACTCCTGAGGTATTGAAGAAGGGCAGCTCTTCTCTGCCACAAATTTGTACTGAAGCAAATCAAAACTTGTCAAGCATCAAACGTCAAAATATAGGAAAAAAACAATTGTCAATGTCATAGTGAAGGTAAACTGATTGATTGAGAATACAAAGAATTTCAGCGATTGCAACAGGTTCAGATTTCCAGGAAGAAATTCTTTTGGGATCTAAGTTTGCTGAAATTTTGGGCCAATGGCCATATTGGAGTATGTAAACATCTAGTGAAGTCACTGAATGTATTCAACAAGTGTATTTTTATGCAATGAAGCAAAGCATATAATTTTGATATCATAAGATCTCCTTCCTACACATTCTTTAGAAAGTAGAAACTCTACAAATATGAGAAGTTGAAAAAAGACAACAGGCACAACTGTGCCGACTACATGCATATGTCACGGGGTCATTACCCTCTCCCATGAAAACCGGTTGTCACAGGTTAGCAGCACCCCGCTTCTTATAGCCCAGGACCTACCGTTCCTGCCCGATGTGGGAGGAGTGGACCTTTCCTCGTCACACCCTCACCCACCCGATTCGACAACGTCCCCGTTGTCGGCGCACCGCTGCCGCCGGCCACCCTGCCTACCCCTCTCCGGCCTTTCCCGGACCCGGGCGCTTGGTGTGAGTCGGGACGAGGCAACAGGTCCTCTCTGATACCACTTTGTCACGGGGTCATTACCCTCTCCCATGAAAACGGTTGTCACAGGTTAGCAGCACCCCGCTTCTTATAGCCCAGGACCTACCCGTTCCTGCCCGATGTGGGAGGAGTGGACCTTTCCTCGTCACACATACACCCACTAGAAGAGGAATAGAAGGTACTTCTGAAGGGGCTATGCTTGGCAATATTGATTTAAAAGGTCTATAGTCTATAAACCACATGCACCTTGCGTGTGAAAGATGGAAGACCTACTCACCTTATGCTGACTATACTTCTGCTTGATTGCTGGCAAATTGGGACAATCACCATTAATGCAGAGATGATGCAAATCCTTCACACAGTTGTACAATTCAGAGGGTTGGTATAGTGCGTAATGCCCCAACTTAGAATCCTGTGCAACAGGATCCAAGAGTGTAAACAATTTTATCTAATAGAAGCCATACTAAACTAAACAAAAACATTTTAATAACAATATGATGGAGAAACAAAATCGCTGAGTTAGTATTGAACAAATAAACTTTCCTCTGTCCATACCCAAGGTTTTCTTGAAGGAGAGAGTATAAATTTGGCTAAGAAAACAGCAGACGCAGCTATTAAAGATGGAGCATAATGAAGCATTATGTACTCCAGAAGTGATAATTCTGCAATGTAGTTGGCCAAGCATTCAAACTGCAGAGATTGAACCTACAAAAGGCAGACATGTATTACCAGTATAGATTATTGGGGTTTTTAATATTGTCAGATAAACAGAGATTGAGAATAAAGACAAGATGATGTCCACCGTTGGAATGATTATAATATCCCATTGTATCTTTTAACTAGGAACTACATAAAAGAAACAACAATAATCATCACTAGTAACATTCAGAAATCTACTATCACAACCAAATCTAATTAAACTTAGTAAGAGAAGCAAAGATATGATGATGAATTTTTTAAAAAAATACCAGTCCAAGAGAGATGTACCTGATTGATCATTTGAGCTGCATGAACAAAATGCCTAGGCATTTTTCATGAACCACGTTAAAAATCTTAGCAGTATCTATTAATTGCTTATTCTATTTAAATATTTAATCAAACAACAAAAGAGTGAGACATTACCTCAGAAAAGATTTAGCTGTTGGGACAGTCATTTCAAACTTTAAATAATTCAGCACAGCAGATTCCATTTGCAAAATCTATAGCAATTAAAGTGGAAAAATAAAAATCCTTCTGTAGATTGAGGTGCATAAAGAAAATTGGAATAGTCTCTAACCAGAATACTGACCTCTTTCTTGCCATGTGAGTTACCAGTAAGATAGCAGAAGTCTTCCACCTTAGGTGAATATATCTCCTCGTATTTACTGGCGTCAAAATCATTATTCCAGTTGTAATGCATTTTTTTTATTATCTACATATTTAGACACATAAACATGCACAGGGAAGTCCATGCACAGAAAACTTACTGAGAACTTTCAACACAAAAAAGATATGGAATCTTACGCAGCAATCATCATGCAGGCAACTCCAAGCAACTGTAACTGCTGTCTGTTGATGGAATTGCCTGAAAGATAACGATCAATATAGTTCACCGTCAAAAATAGTGTCTCTGGTACAAGTCTGCACTCTTCAACCACCTACAGTTGTAATCAAAAGGTAAGATCATTCCAGGGGAAAAAATGCATATTAAAGTAAACAATTATAGGTCTTCGATGATATTGGCTATAGTATTTTAACAATGCCACTTAAAATATAGAAATGGCTGTGACAAATAAAAACAACCCCAAAACAGTACACTGAAGAGGGGTTGTTTCTTGGATCATAGAACTACCCAGGCAAGATTATCACCCACCACAATTTACCTCCACTAGCCAATTGATCAAAAGTGCCCGCATGCTTGCACTAATATCTTTCTGGACCATCTCCATATAATGTGCAGAAGGCCTTTTTACTGTCTACAAAACCCAAGGAATGAGATGAAGCAAAAGAAAAGTTTAGAATACAAAAATACATAGATCAACAGAGAAGAAGAAGGTTATGTTATTCAGCAAATGTAATTCTGGTTCTGTGCATAACAAGAGAATATACTACAGATAATGAATCAATGCAGCTACTATGCATAAGACCTAAAAAGTTTACCAAGAACCAGTTCTTGTAAAGTGTTGTGCTGCCTCAAAAAGAACAACCTGCAATACTTTCCTTTCCTAATTTTTCAACAAGTATTTCCATTTACATGAAACAATGTTTAATATTTTATACTTGCAGTTTTGAGTTAGTAAAGTTGACAAATTATCAGCCCCCGCTGCTCTAGAAAATAATCTTTTTTTTTTTTTGAGACCACAGATGAAACTGATATCAGTGCACAATATCAAATGTAAGGATATAACTAATACGGTAAACTTTTTTATTCCATATAAATTGGAAGAAAGTAAACATCTAAAGAAAGCTCAGAAATATAAACTAGAAACCAAGCAATAACAATGCAACTGTCGTTTCTACAAAAAACAGAGAATTTTAAGGTTAACTATGTCTATGCACATGACCTTTTTAAGTTACGCTACTTACTAGTTAGAAAAAGGTAGGTATACCTCAGATGCTCGCAAGTTCTTGTAAATGTCATGAGCAATGTGAGCACAGAACTGGGGATCCATGGAATCGTTACCAACATCAACAGCATCATCATTTGTTCCCATCTCCAAAAGTAGATTTCTCTTGCAAATCTTCCCTGAGAGCCAGTGCCAAAATCATAAGAAAAAAAAGATAGTATCTTTTAATTCGCTCTTTGCAAATCAAGCAAATCCATGTAAAATACCATACGCCTAAACTAATCTGTTCATCACAATGTATAACAATTCAACCAATAAAATTGACGGTATTCTTAAAAGAGTTCGAAACCTTCTTTATGCCCGCGCCCTTGACTGTAGAGATTGTTGTTTTCTTTGGTTTCGCTCGCTTTAATTGGTGATTTCGATGGAGAGATAGCCATGCTTCTAGCTGTATGCAAGGACTTCTCAGCTCGGCTTTTTGAGGTACATGGCACCTTCAAAACAAAATTTAGTTAAATCTTTATTTATATGCAGATTTTTAAGAAATTCAAACAAAAATGTTATTAACAATAACTACTCAAACAAGAAAAGAAAGAAGTGAACAACGAACCGATTTCTTGCTTTGGTTGGAAATGTCGCCAAGGGCTGGTCTCTTCTTAGCCAATTGCGGCTTCCCTTCGGCCATTGGGTTCTCTGAGGTGGACGGTGTCTTCGCCGTCGATGAAGATCGGCGACTTGGGGTCGACATTTCTTTGGAATCCGACGAGGTTGAGACAAGAGGGAGACTGGGAGAGCCGCCGGGGAAGAAAGTTGCTTGCTTTTTCCATGGTACTTCACTCCCTCAGTCAAAAGAGAAGCGCGAAAAAGTGTTAGTTGATTTGAAAGGTTAAAGGATCTTCACCGTTGGTTAGGAAGCAATGGGAGTGATCTGAACCGTCTATTTTCATATAAAAAAGAATATTAAATGGCCCAAGCAAGCCCAATGTAATACTTGACGTGTCCATAGTTTTGGTTTTAGACTTTTTGGGCTTAAGCTCCGTCAAAAAATGGGCTTTCATTCAAGAAAAGGGTCAATGAGCCCAAAACAAACTTTTTTGGTTTTTAATATTTAAATATACTTAAAATTTTTTAAATAATTTTTTATTCTTTCATTCCATTTAATCAAATTTTTATGTTTTTATCGTGAACTAAATAAGCCCTTACAACTAATGGTTAATTAATTATTATTATTCAAAATGACATTTATTATTATATATTATGTAATATTGACGTAACATATCAACATAACATAATAATAATGATATTGTATGTTGATGTGACATGATGACATGATTATATAGTAATTTTTACCTTATAAGTCAACATTATGTCAGCGTAACAAGAGTATAAAATAAAAAGTGATATTTTGATTAATAACAATTAATTAACTATTGTCATAAAAACTTATTTAATCAAAAAAATAAAAATATAGTGTTTGACTAATGACAATTACTTATCATTATCAAAATATATATAATGTTTAATCGAAAGTAATTAAAAATAAAGATTTTATTTAAATTTTCTTAAATAATTTTAAATTTTGTTCAAATATTATGCTTATTTAAAAATACCTTATTACTCAAGTTCTATTGTACCTTAAATTTCAGACTAATAGAAAGGGCATTAAGGCATTCTTATATTTGAAGATCATAAACTTGAGAATCCAAAAAAAAACCACCAAGTTCCATTCGACCTTAATCTATAGTATAAAAAACCATAAATCATGTCATATGATGGTGTTGTCTTCAACTATATACCTAATCGTTAAGTTTCTTATTTTTATGATTGAGTTTTTTTGATACTTGATTATATGGAAAATCTCAATTTCATACATCAAAAAATAAATTTGTAATTAAATACTTTAATTTTTATTATATTAAACAGACTGCACATCTTGCTAACTTCATTAGTCAAATAAAATAATGCATAAAAAAATCTACTACGAGTTAGATGCTGGACGTATTTATTTAGTTAATAAAATTAGTCTTAGATTTAAACTATTCAGTGAAACAAAGTTTGAGTACTTAATTAAAAATTTAAACATTAGATACCAAATTGAGTATTTGGTAATAGTTTCGATATCAAATATACAATAACCTTTTTCAACTTATAAAGATAAAAAGGCAAGGGAACGATGATCCATGCTTGCATTCATAGCAAATTTCATTCTATATAACTTAATTAGGTCATCAATAGAGTTAGTTAGGTACAAGTAGTTGTAATATAATTCCAACATTAATCTGTTCTTTCACCCTTAATATCATACACATTATCTCGATAAATTATTTCAAGATAATCTCTTATACTAGTAGTTTTCAACTCATAATTCTAATTTGATAATGTAGTATGAATAAATCAAATCAGAGAAGAAAAAAAGTTCCGTTTTAAATTCGAAATTTTCATGTGTAATGAGCATAAGATTAATTAATGGGAATAATTAGGAAGCCTCAATTATTTTGGTAAGAATTTGAATTACTTCCGTAGGGACAAAAAGGAAGAGAAAGAAAACTTTCTTCTTTTAGGAAAAAGAGACAAACAAAGGAAATACAACCACCCTTTCGGACCAACCACCCAAAATTTCCTCTAAAATTAAATTAAAATGAAATTATTTTGGTACAACTACATTATAAGATATCTGCTTTCTATGTGGAA
>NW_018397260.1:3927512-3933716 GCF_002168275.2 Theobroma umbraticum | reverse complement strand
AGTTCAATTATTCAAAAACCTTTTTGTTTTTATTTTGTTCTGTTTACTAGGTTACTATAGAGTGAAGGTGAAGACAGATCTTGTGACCGTTTGAAATTCGAATTCAAATATACCTGAAACCTAAACGTACCCAGCCGTGACTGTTGTACTCCATGACCAGCCAATGGAATCCACCCAAACCGCTGAAAAGACCAAAGACCCAACCTTGTATTCCGACGTGTCGTTCCCTCGTTGGTTGCTGTGGAAATGGCAAAGCCTGACTCAAGAAACCCCAAAACAGGAACAGTGGTCCCCACATCACGCTCCTAACGATTACCGAGTGGGATCGACGGCCAGGATCTTTCGACAATTCAAATCACCCAATTTCCCCGCCTCAAAAGGGTGGTTAAAAAATTATAAAATAATTATACGCAAGAAGAACCTCAGAAATAAAAGCCCCAACCAAAACTTCTTCTCGCAAAGAGACTCTCTTTCTAGAAAACGAAAGCTAAAGAATGTCGACACAAAGTAGTAATCGGCGGTCGTCGTTTTCGTCGTCGACGACGTCGTCGTTGGCGAAACGACACGCATCATCGTCGTCGTCGGAGAATGTGGGAAAAGTCACGGCTTCTTTGTCTAAAAGGAGAGTCCCTCTCAGTAACATTACTAACCAAAAGGATAGCTCAAGAAACTCGGTTTCGGCCTCTTCTTTGGTGGGTCTTAAGTTTGTTTTTGTAACATAGTTAATTTGTTATGTTTCTTTTTTTCTTTTTTTGTTTTCTTGATCATCTTATTTGGTTTCTTGTTTTCTGAGATAATGTAAGGAAAGAGAAGATAGAAAATAGTCAAATTTTAGAAGGTTTAGTTTTTACATTGTTCTTTGAATTGATGGGGACTTCCAAGATTTTCTAAGAACTTCTTTTTAAATAGGAAGATTATGAGCAGCAAAATTTGGGTTTTCATTATGTTCTATTATTTGTTATTGACAAAGTTTTAGCCAAGTAGAGACTTAGAGCAAATTTGAAATTTTGTACTACTTTCTCCCCAAAGTTGTAACATGGAAGAAAAAGCCACCCCATTTAAAAATTTGGAGTTTGAGCTAGAGTTGTTATAGGTTTAATTTCAAATTTTGGAACTTTTTATTTCTTATTTGGCATTTTAGGTACATTGTAATCCAATTAGAAACCATGCCTAGCAGCTGGCTCTGTTTACATTGAGGTAGAAAGCTATGGTTTTGATTGATTATGGAACTAATGTATATTATGTATAATTTTCATTTTTTTTTTATTCTTGGGTGCTCTAGTTTTTAATTTTTTATTTTTAATCTTTAATTTTAGGTACCATGTTCAAACAAAATCTTAAAGGCAAGGAAGACACAGCCGGTTAGTAATGTAGGTTTCTCAGGACATGTTTTACCTTCTACAAATGTAAGACCCAGTTCAGTTTTGCCTCCCAAGGTTGTTACATCTTTTGCAAGAGGAAATGAAGTGGTGGTGCCTCCTCCTAGTATTTCTACTATCCCTCCTCCACTATGTAGCATGGAGTTTTCTCCTAGTAAATCAGATGGTGTCTCGGTCTCTATGGACGAGACAATGTCCACCTGTGACTCTTTCAAAAGTCCTGAAGTTGAATACATGGACAACCGTGATGTTACAGCGATTGATTCCATTGAACGAAAGACGTTCAACAATCTCTACATTTCGGACCATGTAGAAGCAACAGGTTCAGTATCAAGTGCAAAAAGAAAAAGCTTATTAGTAAACAATTTGATTGGTTCCATCATCAGATAGTAAACTTCTGCTTAAACGTTTTTCCTTTTGATCTGCTCATTTAGTTTCTAACTGATTTGGTTGCAGGGAATATCTGCAATAGAGATGCAATCGCGGAGATGGAAACAGATGATAAGATAATTAATGTTGATGATAATTACGTGGATCCACAGCTTTGTGCAACATTTGCCTGTGATATTTACAAGCACCTCCGTGCATCTGAGGTTTTCCATCTTTTTCTACCTCGAAGTTATGCTTTTGAAGATTTGTTTACAAATGGGCAGAGCTCTAGGAGGCACAATCAGAAATTGTATACGAAAATTTGTAGACTGGAAGATAATATACATCATGTTAAACACTGTTTTGACTGAGAAACATTAATGGTTACCCTTAGATTACCAGTATATAATGTCTTGGAAGATCTCAAGTGTAATGCATAAGAGATAGGATGTTTAAACTGAAGTGTTTAAAACAGAAGACTGTGGACAGCCCTGGTTCTGGATCCTAGGGTGTGCTTTTATATGTTCTGTGTTTGCTTTTATCCAATTTGGTCCTTTTTGGCTGCTTTGATTTGCTCCTTTAACTTTCTTATTTATTTTGGATTTCAGGTGAAGAAAAGACCTTCCACAGACTTCATGGAGCGAATTCAGAAAGACATAAATTCCAGCATGCGTGCAATACTGATTGATTGGCTTGTAGAAGTAATTTTCTGTCTATTTATAAAGTTATATGGTTATTTAGAATCTCCACTACATAAGATTCAAAAACTATCGCTGCTAGCATAATCTCTGCTGCTAGTAGCTTCTTTCATTAATATTTCTGAGAGTATAGTGTTCTCTCTTGGTAAGGCTAAACTTCCAATTTTTAACTGCAGGTAGCTGAAGAGTATAGGCTTGTACCAGATACGTTATATTTGACCGTGAACTACATAGATCGGTACCTTTCAGGGAATGTGATGAATAGGCAACGGCTACAGTTGCTTGGTGTTGCCTGCATGATGATTGCTGCGTAAGAAATAACACACTCCTACTTTCTTTCGTTTCCTTTTACGTTATTATATCTCAGTTTTCGTCTAAGATTTTCCCATGGATATAATGTTAACATTAGAGTGTTTAATTTATCAGAAAATATGAGGAGATTTGTGCACCCCAGGTGGAGGAGTTTTGCTACATCACTGATAATACCTACTTCAAGGAGGAGGTTTGGCCTCTGTTATTTTTAACTAGAAATTTCTTATATGCTTCTTTGCAAAGATGTTAGTTTCTAAAATCTGAATAGGGCGTTAACCTTTTAACTTATAACAGGTTCTGGAAATGGAATCTTCTGTCTTAAATTACTTGAAGTTTGAAATGACTGCCGCCACAGCTAAATGTTTCTTAAGGTAATGGCTAGCTCATTATTATTGAACATACTTTCTGCTTTTCATGTTTACCATAGTTGTAGTAACTTGTGATCCTTGGTATGACGTTCAGACGGTTTGTTCGTGCTGCTCAAGGGGTCAATGAGGTATTTTTCTTTGACTTTCTGCGCTTTTTATTCTGGCTTCTCTGTTTTTCCTCTGCCATGTGCACCTTAGTATCTCTGCACAAAGAAACATACTAAAACTATCTGTTACAATGTTTAAAGTGGCGATCCATTGAAGTCAACAATCATGGTCATTTTCATTGATCAATAATTGGCTTTAGGAGTCCTAACTCCCTGATTTCCTGTCGTGGTTGTGAGCTTTCTAATAGGTTCCATCAATGCAATTAGAGTGCATGGCCAACTACATTGCTGAACTCTCACTCCTTGAGTACACCATGCTTTGTTATGCTCCATCACTAATAGCCGCTTCTGCAATTTTCCTGGCCAAATTTATACTTCTTCCTTCGAAGAGACCTTGGGTATGTGCAAGCAGCTTCTTCTTGCTGTTTTCATATATTATCTAAATAAAAAAAATTGTTAGTTAACAGAACTCTAGCTGTTGACATTTACCCTATAAGTCTGATATCCATTTATTATGGTGCAGAATTCTACCTTGCAGCATTACACACTTTACAAGCCCTCTGATCTGTGTGACTGTGTTAAGGATCTTCATAGATTATGCTGTAGCAATCAAAATTCTACTTTGCCTGCAATCAGGGAGAAATACAATCAACATAAGGTAATGATATTAAACACTTTAAGGAGCTTCCTTAAAATGTTATTTGCATAGCTGAAATGTGCATTTGATTGCTTTAATTGGTGCAAGCATCCAATCTAAAACCAAGATCTTATTTTTGCCTCAGTACAAATGTGTTGCAAAGAAGTACTGCCCTCCCTCAATACCTTCAGAATTCTTCCAGAACTGAATGCACTCATCAGACATCAGCACGACTGCTCCAATACTTTGTTGGATAAACAAACTGTTCCACACCTGTCATGACCAGCCTGCTTCTCCAGTTCTGAGATGAGAGGTTCACCCTGTATCACTTTCATTTAGACTAGATACACAATTTAGGATCTTCCATGTGTAAGACCTTAATTCTAGTTTGGTATAATCAATGTAGTGTTGTTCATTTTATTAATGGACGTCACGTGGTAAAACTTAGCCTCGTGTCACTGTCCATGTGGCCAAATTTTGCTACATGTTGTAAATTTTTTTATTAATTTCCTCTTTTTTTCTTTTCTTTTGTTTCTTTATGTATTTCTTTCTTTTGGTTTTATTCCCCTACCTAGCTGTGGAGGGGCTATAATTATGTGCCATTCAATAGGTACAACCTGAAAGCCACTATCAGATAAGCCACACAATCAAACCTTTCCACCACCCCACTAGGTCCTTCCTTTCTTATTTCATTGGAAATTTCTCACATATTCCCCTGATTTCGCAAGCTTCAAAGCCCAAACTATGATCAAGGGATAGGATGAGTTTGATGTATCAAGTACTTTTCTCCCATTCAGAATTTCAAAATTTCAAAGCAGTAAACATCACTTTTCTCTGTAAGCTTTCCATAGGAAGCGTACTCTGATGCCAAAAAACCATGTTGGCCATCAACCCTGGAAGTGAGGTGAGACTGACCTTCCAAACTCTGCTTCGATAAATGAATAAACATCACTTTTCCATCTCACCCGCTATGGCGAATGAACTCTTTTTTCTTGAAAATAAGAATGTAGGGTTGGTTGGCATTGTTGGAAGGCTACTCTCATACAAAGAATTCAAGATAAGAAACTGAAAAAGGAATGAAAACTACCTTGATTGCTTTAGACTCTGGAATGCTAAGTGTTCCATCTGAGATTGTCTTCGATTTAGTTGGTGCAATGGCAAACTTGATTGCTCTAGATTGTGGAATGTTAAGTGTTGATGCAGTGATAGTAGGTGCTGTTGAAGATTCTGAGATTGATACCTTCAGTTGGTGCAATGGTGGTGTCCGGTGATGCAGTGGCAGCTGCCGCTGGTGAATGTCCTTTAATAGCTTGAAGGATGCTAAGGATCCTTTTGTTTCAAGTTTGGTTGACAATTTTACTAATATTTCTAATGTTGTTGACAAAGAAGAGGACGTTACTCCATAATCAAATTCAAGTGTTATTCATATGATTACTAATGGGTGTGTTTAGTGTTTAGAGTCTGCTATTAACCAAAAACTTAAAAAGCCTAGGAGGAAGAAAGGCAAGAAATATAATTGGAGTAGAAAGAAGAGTGATTTTAAAGATTGCTAGTGGTTCCATTTTTTATATTGAAATCAATTAAGAAGATTCAAAGAAATGAAGCTAAGTCTTAAGATTTGAGAAGTTAGTAGACTGTTAAATTTATCTTTAGAATTGGAGATAATGAATTGGTTATCAATAACCTAATGGATTTAAAAATTAGAGAGGATTGGAATGGTCATTAAAGAAATCAGATGTTCTTTATTATTGGGTATCTAAATTGCTAGCCCTCTATTGCTCCATGCTCAGTTTTGTTCCTACTTGGTCATGTCATGCTTTACTTTCATTAAGTTGTTCTCTTGTTTTTTCAAGGTTGATGACATCAAAGTTTTTGCTCATGGTCCCCAAGGCTCCTGTGGATTATTCCATTGTTGGATATGCTTGGGATCTTGCGTGCATGGACTAGACTGCTTGTTATTGGCTATTGTGGTGCTGCTCCTTTTATAAGTTTGGCAATTTCTATAAGTTTATGGGATTAGTTATCACCGATGTTATTACCAAATCTAAAGGCCTCCATGCACCACTCTTTAACAGAAATATATATATGCTCCGAAGATTAAAAGATGGGTTTAAAGCTGTAACTGATACAAACTTGCAAAAAATTAAAAAAAAAAAAAGAATTAAAAAACCCGAAACAATAGTTCCTAACGAACTTGGAAAGCTGTATAGCTAGTTCACTTTTCTTTCTCTTTTACCAGATGCATCGCTGCTAGGTGGATCAGGGCGAACGTGGTATCTTGACATAAGCATTCCGAGAAGTTGCCCTGGTTCTTGCATAACTGATTATCCTGAC
>NW_018397260.1:3904662-3927502 GCF_002168275.2 Theobroma umbraticum | reverse complement strand
ATGAGGGACAATAAGGTGACCATGATTATACCAAAGCAGCTAGGACTTGCGTAAGGCCACAAGATATAGTTGAAAGGACAATTGCCCTTGTCAAAAGTCTTGCGCAAGTAAATATTAATCTGCCAAAACAATGCAGCACCCAACAAATAGAACAAGTAACGTCCAGCAGCAGCAGGAGATATGCTAGGGAACCAACCTGGAGTTGCAATTTTTTTCTTCTCTCCATCACCACCCAAAACCTGCTCGAGAATTGCAGGCAAGAAGAAGCTAATGGCCATGTCAGCCACTAGGATAGAATATCCAACGCCACTGACATGAAGAAGACCAAGGCAGAAGCCCATGTTCATTAGGCGTCGCACTTTATCGCCCTCAGGCTGATCAGATGCTTTAAAGTTTAGTGGGACAAAGTCCCACCAGGCTATCGCACATGCCAACGAAACAACATAAAATGAAACGATGATAATTCCCGTCGTCCAAGATGATAACTCCGTAGTCCAAGATGATAACTCCGGCTCCAACTTCGAAGCTTCTTTTTGTTTGGACGAATTTCTGCTCATTTGAGCCTTGGGGGGAAACCAAAAATAGCATGAGGAAGAATTAAGGAATTTTGAAGCATATATTATTAATTATTCACTATTGAATTTACTTAATTAATTTCTTCATTTACTTCTTCAATTTTCTGACCAGATTTACTGCTTCTTTTTTTTAGGTTAAAGATCAAAGTAATTGCACTAATTTATGTAGAAATAATTAATAAATATCTTGACTCAATCATGGCAAATCTAAAAAGACAATCCCCTTAGACAAATTTACTCTATCTATGGCAATTGAAAAAATACATACACACATATACCTAAAGGACAAAGAAAAGCAAGAACAGCTATGGCTATTGGAGATTCAATATATACCTGGGGACGGCTAGAAGAAGGAAGCAACGGTTCTTTGAGAGCCATAGCTGACCACCAAAAAAACCAAACGACTAAAGGCGGGTGAAACAATCTCCAATTTCTTTTGGTTGGTGCTAATCACACAAAGCTAGAAGCAGACCCTTTTTGTAATGTGTTAGGGGTCATGATGTCGAGTCTCAACTAGGTTTCGGATGAATGTTTTTTGATTGGTTGGAGAAGACATCTTGTTACACAGGTGTTCTTAGTGAAAAGGAATTCTTTTATGGGTAATTACATTAAAGAGGTCCCAATATATATAAGAATTTGTAGGATTTACGAGTAGTCGAACCAGAGTACATTTCTATGTAGGTGTTTGTGTTGGGTTAGGTTTGGTGATTGAACGAGTATTTTTTTTTTTATAAAAAGTTTATAGTAGATGTAAGTAAATAGATATGTCAAATTGTTATTTCTTGTGTGTGCGATTTAACAATGTTTGTTTAGATGATTAAATAGAAGTTTGTCAATGTTTTTTTGTCAAAGCCAAAGCCTTGACAAAGTTTAAATCATTGACTCAAGGTGAAAATTTTGAGAGACAGAGTTGGTTGGGTGAGTGTGTTTTTTTTTTTAAATAAAAATGATATATTTATGTCAAAATAACCTGAAAAAGGAGTTAAAAGATTTATTTTTGATAATAATGAACGCAGTGGGTCATTGGGACTTATTATTGAAAATTGTGTTGAGTTGTTAAGAAGAACTCACTGAAAGCTGATTTGATATTGCTTAAGAAAAGTCAATCAAGCTGAATGGGCAAAAGAAATGGATGCTGAATAGATGATTTGGATAGCTATTTCTGATATGCTAGCGCATATAAGGAGCATTCTGATGCGAAAGCAAAGTTTGAGTGAGGATTGGATTTTGTTAGGTGGGGTGTCAACTTAGATATGTTGCATCAATTACATACTTTTTATTTCAAAGGGTTTTTTCATGTGAAAGTTTTGAATGAGGCTCGATCTTCATGTAGTAGAAATAAACGTGGGAATGGGTTAATTCATGTACTTGGAATGTCCATTCTTTGTCTCTCACAATGTAACTAAGTTATCGGTGAATGAATGAAATATACTTTCTTTCAAAAAAAAAATACCATAATAATGAAATTTGTATAACATTGTTTAACAAAATTGAAACACTAAACTTATTTAAGTCAAAGAAAAAGCTTGTAGTTAAGGACAAGACTGTGGGAAGTCATTGGGCCAAAAGAAGCTATGCTCATTCCTCGTTGTAGAGATTGCAGTACTGTCAGCTATTAGAGAGAAAGGTTATTTTGTTAATTAAGTGCAAAGACTAAATCTACGCTTGAAGTGTTAGCAAAATAATGAAGTAAATGATAATAAAAATTAATCTTAGATGTGATACATTGTCCTATAATTTTCATCCGGTCATTTTGTTTATTAAGTGCAAAGACTAAATCTAAGTTTGAAGTGTGATACATTATCCTTAATGATAATTTTTGTTCCTTTCGGAATATAAAACTCAATGCAAAAAGATTATAGTAGTTATCCACTAATTTGAAATGCGATACATTGTCCTTAATGATAATTTTCATCCTTTCAAAGTATGAAACTTGGTGTAAAATGATTGTAGTGGTCATCCCCCAAGATTCAACACTCTTTTTTATTAGTTTGCACAAACTATCAAGGATACTAAAAATGATAAAAGAATTAAAAACAAGAAACAATCCGGCAAAATAAAGAAGTGTAAAAAGATTATAGTGGTTATCAACTAGTCTGAAGTGAGATACATTGTCCTTAACGATAATTTTTGTCCTTTTGGAGTATGAAACTTGGTGTGAAATGATTGTAGTAGTCATCCCCCAAGATACAGCAGACTCTTTTTCATTAGTTTGTACAAACCATCAAAGATACTAGGAATGGTGAAAAAAATTAAAAACAAGAAACAATCCGGCAAAATAGAGAAGTGATGGAGCGGTTATCTCCCAAGATTTAACAGACTCTTATTCATTAGAAAATTAAAAACAAGAAACAATATAGCAAAGTAGAAAGGATATTAAGGTAGGAAATCTGCATTTTCTCAAAACTTGGCCTTATCTCGTGTGCACGTGAGCCCACTTTCTTTTCTTCCTTACAATAAGTCCATAATAGGTTTGGTTATATAAAATACTAATATCTTTTATACTTAGACAATGTGGGATATTGAAACCTTATGAGATATTATATGTCCAACAATCTCCACATATTTCATAAGGTTTCATATTTTGGGTCTAATCTCACTCGAGTGTCATGCATCGAAACTGGTGCTTTTTGAGCTATGAACCAAGTTTAGAAAGAATGAAACATAAATCACAGAATTTTGACAAAGTTTATAACTTATATCAACCAAAAATTGTTTATATGAAATATGATTTTCATCAATCATATTACACTTTCATAATTTCTACTGTTTAACACAATTTTGCATGAATAGGCCATAGGTGTGCCTGGTTATTTATAAATGCTTTAGAGAATTTGCTACAATTCTTATAGGAGCGGCCCCACTTCACACTTATATAGGTAATTTCATCAAATGTATACTACAATTTAATACACCACCTATAAGGAATATGAAATTCATTAAGAGTTTAACTCAACCTTTCTTATATTATAGTCTTGCACTATTCAAACACCATAGGAAGAATAATAATTTTAATAATGTATCAATTTATCAACAAATAACTTGTTATTACCCACATGAACCTAATTCATGGGATTGTCACTCAGATAGGTTGGGTTGCTATTATTGTTGATTTTTTCTCAATTGGCTTAAGTTTTATTCCCTTCGATGTATTGTTAATTAATTTCTTCCCAAAAGTTTAGTCAGGAGATTGGTTAAATTCAGTTCTAACTTCACATAATTAATGGATACTATTTCATCTCTAAGCAACCGCTTTATCATATAATGTCTTAAACGAATGTGTTTATTCTTATTATTAACAGTTTTATTCTTTACAATGGCTATTGTCACATGACAATCACAGTGCATAGACACAAAAGGTGTTAGTTTCATTTCCAATGAAATACTTGCTAAGAAGTTTCTTAACTTATTAAACTTATTACCAGCCAACTCCAAAGCTACAAATTCTGATTCCATTATACATTTAACAATTATTATTTGTTTGGTTGATTTCTCAGTTATAACACCCCCACTAAGGATCAATACATAACCATTTGTGGATTTTGTTTCATTTGAATATGAGATTCAATTAGCATCATTGTATCCTTTTAATATATTAGGAAATCTATTATATAAAATACCATAGTTTATGGTACCCTTCAACTATTTTATTACTGTACTCAAGGCAGTTCAATGATCTTGATTGGGACTTTGTGTATATTTGCTCAGTTTACACACAACATAAATTAAATCATGTCGAGTATAATTCATCAAATGTATCAGAGTTCTAATAATCTGAGCATACTCAGACTGAACTACACTATCATTTTTATTTTTCTTTAGTTAGGTATTAGCATCATAAGGAGCCTTTATAGATGTAACATTAAACTTTTTAAGTAACCTCTCAACATAATGTTCTTGTGTTAGCATTAGGTCATTATCACATCTTATGATTTTAACATTCAAAATAATATTGACTTTTCCTAAACTTTCACATCAAATTTAATAGTTAAAAGATATTTTGTTTTATTTACCATATCAATGTATGTATAAAAAATAAATATATCATCAGCATATAAATTAATAATCACACATTCACTACCAATAATATTCTTTACTAATAAGAACTTGATTGAATTTCTCATGCCATTATTTTGGTCCTTGTTTTAAGCCACAGAAAAATTTAATCAATTTACAAACTTTGTTTTCTTGACTAGGAAGAACACATTTCTCGAGTTGTGTTTAGAAATTTCTTCTTCTAAATCACCATTTAGAAAAGCTGTTTTAACATCTATTTGATGAACAACAAGTTTGTAAATAGAAGTTAATTCAAATAAAACACAAATAAATTAAATTTTTGTTACTAGAGCTAAAGTATCAAAATAGTCAATATTTTATTTTTGAGTAAAACCCTTAGCAACTAATTTAGCTTTGTGTTTATCAATAGAGCCATCAGGATTAAATTGTTTTTGAAAAAATCCATTTACTAATTCTCAAGTTTTTAGAAGAAATTGTATCAATATAGTTAAAGGATCATTATCTACAAAATAAGAGTAAAAATTATTATCAAAAGAAATTTCCTTCCTCGGTTTTTTATTCCTTCTCAAATCAACGTTCTGTATTTCAAAATCATTCTTACTAAAATGTGCATGAAAAATTGTATCAATTCTCAATGAAAAAATATGCTAAAAAAATATAGTATTTTTTATTTCAATAATTGTATTATTATCAAGAACATCAATTTTTAATACAAGAAACATATATGCAGCACTCTGTTCGGCATAATCAATAAACATGCAACTAGATGTCTTAGAGCTAATTTTTCATTTCTTAAAATCAAGAAACATAACCTTAGTAAGACACCCTTACACTTTTAAATATTTATGTTAAGAGAATAGCCTTTCCACAATTTATAAGATGTCTTACTAGTTTTCCTATAGGGAATTCCATTTTGAATATGACATGCAGATAATAAAGCTTCATTCCACAAATTTTAATTTGCATTAGAACTAACAAGTATAGAATTCATCATTTCTTTTAATGTTCTACCTTCTTTTTCAACGACGCCGTTTAATTTACGGGAATATAAAGGAGTAATTTTATGAATTATTCTTTCTCTTTTACAAATATCATTAATCAATATATATTCACCCTTTTTATCTGATCTAACTCTTTTTATATTTTTATTCAATTGATTTTCTACCTTAACTTTATACTTAAGAAATATGTCAAAAGCTTCATCTTTATGCCTAAGTGCTTGTTTGGTTTAGTTTTTTCAACTTATTTACCTTTTAAAAGTAGAAATTAGGCCAAACAGGATTTTGAAAAGCCCTTAAAAAAATTTGTTTTTTAAAGAACAAAATTTTAGAAAAGAAAGGTTAAAGGAAAGCTCCATTCTCTTTTATTGTTTCCAAAACACATCAGTTTTTCAAGAAATACCCATCTCGTTTTTAATCGATCTCCTTTTCCTTTCCCTCCCTTTACAGATCACCATTCTCCAATGTAAATTATGATCTCCTTCTCCTCTATTTCTCTCTGTAAAGACTATTAGGAAAAAAAAAATAAAAGACCTAACAACAAAATGACAAAATTTGATATTTTCTTGTTCTTACAAAAATTAAGAGAAAAAAAAGACTTAAAATTCAAAACTGCATTCAAAACTATTTAAAGGTTTTCTCTCTTTTTCACCATAAAGGATTTTAATGTGAAATACATTATTTTCTCTATTCTATTCTCTTTTGGGAATTGAAACATTGTGATTCGATTGCTTGCTAGATCAATAAAAATCTAATAATATTACTACTATACAAAGTTTTAGAGTTGTTTCATTTTTGTTTGGATTTATTTGATTTTAACATTTGAAATCGTATATAGGCTTGAAGTAGACTCGTTACATTTTGATTTATTAGGTAATTGAAGATGACATTAATGCCTTTCATAATAATTTTAACTAAAATTAGAGCTTATATAATTTATTTTGTCGAATAGCTTACCAACTAGTTTTAGCTTAATTTTAAAAACTATTATTGTTTGTACGAGCTTCATAATAACTTTTAAACTACAAAAAAAAGTTAAGCCAAATGAGCTCTAAGTAAATAAACTTTAATAAATCTAGAGTAGTCATCAATAAATGTAACATAATATTACTTATCACATCTAGTTATAGTTTGTTTCAAATCTCTCAAATCAACATGAATTAAACTTAACAATTCAGATTTTTTATTTACTGAAATACAAATTTTCATAGTTAATTTTGTTTCAGCATACGTTACACATTTACTAAAACATGCATTTTTAATACTAGAAATTCAACCTAATGATTGCATTTTCTAAATATAAGGAATCCTAGCATGTCCAAATCTATCATACCATAAATCAATAGAATCAATCATGTAAGCAGAAAAACTAGCATTTTCGTTCATGACATTTGCAATGTTAAGTCCAAAAGTCCTTGATTATAGTATCCCTTATCCATTAACACATTATTTTTTGTTATTACAATCTTATCAAATTCAAATGACATTTTCATCCCCACCTTGCCCAATAAAGCTATAGGAACCAAATTTGTCTGCTTATTAGAAACATGCATAACATCATTTACAGTTAGAGTCTTACCAAATGTAAGCTTTAGAAGGACTTTTCCTTTACCAAGAACTTGAGCAGTTTGAGAGTCACCAAGATATATTTCTCTTCTCTTTCCCTTACTGAAGTATAGAAGGTAAAGAAATTTCTATTTACACAAATATGCTTGGTAACACTTAAGTCTACCACTCGTTTCTTCACACTAACCACTATATTGGCTTGAGAAATGACTGCAACAATTATATCATTAAATTCATTTGCTTCAACCAAGTTGACTCTTGGATTAATAGACTTGTCATTTCCCTTTGCTCCCTTCCTGTACTATGTTGCATGATGCCTTGGCTTTCCATAAACAAAACAACTACCTTTCTTTTTGAAGATGGGATGAGGAGCTTTCAGTTTATAATCAGGTTTATTAGTGTATCTCTGTTGATGCTAGATTCTATCTTGCACTAGATTGGTAGCATTTACAACGAAGGCAACGGTTGTTGGGATAAAACCATTGACAGTGGTGATGCAAGCAGTAACAAAGGTAACAACTTTATTGGTTTGAGAATCTAAATTATCTTTAAGATTGTGTGCAAAATAATGAAGTAAATGACAACAAAAACTGGTCTGAGGTGTGATACATTGTTCTTAAGGATAATTTTCACCCCTTTGGAGTATAAAACTCAATACAAAAAGGCTATAACGGTTATCCCAAGATTCAACAGACTCTTCTTGATTAGTTTGCACAAACTATTAGAGATATCAGGAATAGCAAAAAAATTAAAAGCAAGAAACAATCCAGCAAAACAAGGAAGTGATGGAAGTAGAGAAAACGAAAGTAGGAAAGTTGAGAAGATCTGAAAACTGAGGTGTGTTGGAAACTAAGGTGGAGACTGCAGAAAAATTAAAAACAAAAAACAACTAAGTAAAATAGGGAAGTGATGGAAGCAAAGAAAAGGAAGGCAGAAAAGTTGAACTAAGGTAAAGGCTGGTTTTCATAAGTTAAGGATAGAGGAGAATTAGGAAATAACATTGCAAAAAATATCATGAGTCAAAATAAGATGCAAATAAAGTTAACCACAAAGTATATTTTTGTGCGCAAGCAAAAATCTACATTTTCTCAAAGCTTAGCCTGACCTTATGTGCACACAAGCCCACTTTCTTATCTTCCTTACAACAAGCCCATAATGGGTTTACTTATATAAAGCATTAACATATTTTGTACTTAGGCAATGTGAGATATTGAGACCTTATAAGATATTATGTCCAACATGACGTGTGAGTTTAATTTCGTAAAATTTTTCCTTTTTTAAGTTGAAAAGAACAATTTCATAGAAATTTATACTACATATTTATTAATAAAGTTGAGGTTTATATTCGCATAACCCATTTCAAAGACTTGATCCCAACTTGACATTACTCTTTGGTACATAGCTTGCCAAATTTGGCTTTGGTCATGTTAACTGTTAAGATCTTGGGACTCTGATCGGCTTGTTTTGCTGATAGATTCTAGTTTCAGTTACCATTCCAATTGGATCAACTTGAGGATGATCAAATCCAAGATGATTACGAACATGGAGTTGATGACCTTTATTTGTAGGCTCTATTTCTTTGTTGCCATGCTTTGATCGATCTCCACTAGCCCGATTCTCTAAGACTCAATGAAATATATAAGCAAAAACTATTCCAACAGTTCTCTTATCTGTCGTTTAGCTGTCAACCAGTCTCAAAATCAGTCAAGTATGAGTGTATCATGGACAGCTTGGATGTCATGGAGTCCATGTTGAGTGATGAACGTAACGTGAATAGGAGCAAATTCCTCATTGTTGTGACATTCGAAGCCATAAGATATACTGATGAGATACATTAAGAGGATAAAACAGATGGAGACATAATGAAAGTTAACTAGCTTAGGTTTGTCATGACTAGTAAGTTAGCCATTGAAGACTTGGAAAAGGTTTTTGCATTGAGCAACAATGAATGTGTAATTTGACTAAGAGTTAATTTTTTAAAGGAAAAAGAAGCTAAGCAAATGCCTTGTGGCATATATCATTGAGATTGCATCATTTAATGGCCAGAGAAAAGTCACTTGTGTCCTTGTGTGACTATGCCATGGTAGATGAATCATGAATCTCATGTTATTAATTCATTAAACCGACAAGACTTTTGAGTTATATATGCTTGCTAAAAGGATTATCAATCATACTTAAGAGCATAAGCATGAGTATGTTTCATCCTTTGTTTTGTTAGTGCAAATGGAGTTTAGTTGGAACTCAAATGAATTGGCAAAATTGATTTCAAGGCATGACTTTGTAGATGCTACTTTAGGACTTATTTTATTGGGTAAGCAAAAGTGGAATTATGTAGATACCCTTAGTGATATGATTAAGCTTACATCTAATTTCGTCTTGTATTTATAAAAGTAGATCACTAGACATAAGTTACAAGTTGTTTAACTTTAAAACTTACTTTCTATAAAAAGTAGATTATAAGGAATTTAAATATTTTTTGTAAACGATGAGAACTCAAAATGTTTATATCTTTTTTTTTATTTAAAACATAACATTTCTTTTGCTTTTGTTTTTTTGTTTTTGTTTTTGTTTTGCTTGTCATGTGGCAAAATAGTTGCCAAGAAAGTCCTTGCAAATATCTCTTTCATTAAAAATACAACATTTTCATTAAAATACCTCTATGTCTTAAACACACATTTATATGTTACAAGACAAAACTTTTGAATAAAGATATTGTTTCAATAATTACTTTATGTAAAAATAACTATTCATACCATAAGACATAATTTTTGAGTAACAATATAAAAACATAAGTTTTCATATTAGAACTTTTGAGTAGTGGCATTTTTTAATTATTTCATAATCTTAAAATTTAAAGATATTTTTTCAAATATTACTTTACTTATGTAATCTTCCAATTAATGTGTCTTTTCAATAATCACAAATTTTCATATATAAAGACATAACTTTTCATATAAAGAAATAAAACTTTTTATTTTAAAAAGATATCAACATATTTAATGTAAATTTCCTATAAGCTCTTATTTCCTGGTTTAGAACAGTTTAATATTTTTCCTGGTTGAAATATGGCACGTCGCACAAATTTTGCTTTTTCTTTTTCCCCGTTAAGAAGAGCATAACTCTGCTTGTCTCTGTGTGCTGTGTCCGTGTTCTCTTCAAAATTCTCTCTTTCATTTGGTGATATTTTGATTCCAAAAGATAGTTATACGACCATGGGCCCATGTACTAATTATTTTCTCGACTACAAATATACGAAAAAATAAAAAATAAAAACACAGAGGAATAAATAGATTCTTTCCTTTTGGTGCTCCAGATTTTAATGCTAACCCAAATTTTGCCTTTTCATGTTTTTTTCAGCTAAGAATAGCACAGAATTTTGCTTGTGCCTCTTTCAGGACCCAACACACACAAATAAAAAAAAAAAAGTTGATTCCATAAGATAGTTATACGACCATGGGGACATAAGCTCATTATTTTTCTCAACCATATTACACAAAAAGGGCACCAAAGAGTTACAAATATTTAAATGGTGCCCAAAACTATTTCCATCAAACAAATTTACAATACCTAAACACATAATTATTCTATTTATACACAAGAAAAGCTTGGAATCATGCACCGCACTGAGGCTTGGTTGACTCCAATGGTTCCACCCTAGTGGCACCGCCTGGCATTTCATTGAGCCAATGACAGTCCTCAAAAGCACAGTGGCGCCTCTTCGGCCCCTCCACATCAACTGGATTAATGTACGATGGAGCCCACGTGGGGGTCCCATCTTCATAAGAATTGTGAGTCAGCCTCTTCAAATCAGAGCCGTCCAATTTTATCGTGAATATCTCACCGTAAGGTTGATAGTGATGTGGGTTTGAGATTGGCTCAGCTGATAACCCCCCATAATCCGAAGTAAATACCACATACTTTCCATCCGGACTAAATGACGGGTGGTTGGCCCGCCCGGATGACCCGCTCTTAACCAACCTCCTTAAACCCGTGCCATTGGGGTGGATCAGATACACCTCGAAACTCCCTGAACCCGGGTTGTCTCGATCCGAAGCAAAAGCGATCCAATCACCGTCGGGTGACCAATTACACATCGTATCCGTCCACGGGCCCTCCGTTAATCTCCGGAGCCCGCCCGCCTCCCCGTCGATCGCATCCATTATATATAAGTTCTTGTGACCCGTGCGACCCGACCTGAACACAATCCATTTTCCGTCGGGCGATGGCGAGGGGAATGCGTTATTTTTACTATCATTGGTCAACCTCTTAAACTTTGATTGGTCAACATCGTCAGCGTTGATGGCTACAATATCAACCTCGGTTCTCTCACTTGCGAACTCCGGTCCAGCGCTGGTGTATACAATTCCTTTACGAATCGGGTCCCAAGCGGTTGCAAAAGCATTCAACGGGAAAACCTGGCGCAGGTTCGAACCATCCCGGTTCACGACATAAACACCCGGGAAATCCACGTAGGCTATACGGTCACCCGCCGGTGAGAAAGAAGGGAATGAACCCTCGACTCTGAAAAGAGAGAGATTTGGTACTGGGCTTCGAACGTTTTCAAGCAATAACTGGGGAGTTTTTCTTCCATTACTTTCTCCCTTACACTTATGGTACCCAACTCGGGCTGAGTCGGGTGATAAAAACGGGTTTAAGTGGTGAGTTGTAGGAGAAACGTGCCGAGTGAGCTCGATAAACTCGCGTTTAACAAGGTCAAACAGCTCTATATGGCGAAAACTCGAATTGGGTCTTCTCGTAGCTACTGCTATGAACTTATGATTACCTGGGGAAGTAGCTGGCGTGAACGCGTGCACACCCGGTGGCGTGACTCGTTCAATCGTCACTGACTCAGTAGAAACCAGTTTACCTTTAGGCAAAATCGCTCTATAAACACTTATCCACTGGTCTTCACTTCTCCTGTGGAAATACAGAGTCGAGTCATCAACCCAACATGGCCACCCACCGTGTTCAACAACCTTTACTCTCTGAGACCCATCCCCAGTCAAGAAAACATAAATATCAGTGCTCAGTTCTTCCACTTCCCCATCCCACCCTTTGCTTCCATACGAAGCCACAGCTGTCCAAACCCCAGAAGGAGACACGGCGGGACTAAAATCGGCGATTCCATAAGGAGTGAGCCGCCGAGTAACACCAGTTCCCAACTGAGTCGAGTACACAGCAGCCCAACTCGTTCTCGGCTGACCCGGGTCCTCATGTGTTGACACGTAAATCAAATTCTCCCCACTCAAACTCGGCCTATCTTTCATCGAAATCCGATTCTTGCTTTCCTCTAAACCCAACAAAGGAGCTTGAACTCGGACGGGAAGTTCAAGGGCCGATCTTAATCTGGTGCTTCGCGGCGCATCGCAATAAAGTGCGTCGTAGTAAATATTTGACATCCCGCTTCGTTCCGTGACGTAGATGAGCTGGAGCGGCGCCGGAGCTGGTGGACCCGGAGGATGAAGAAGGCTTCGATTGTGGAGGAGCGAGAGGATGGAGGACGATGAGGCTGACGGAAAGTGGCCGTTGAAATTAACCGATTCACCGTCCGTAATCTGAAGTTCGTTAGAAGGGTTTGGTGAATCCAAAGTTGGGAGAGTGAAGATGTCCCAAGCATAATCTGATCTGCCAAGTGTAGTAAAAACTATGCTGCTTCTGCTTCTGCTTCGAGGTTCATGCTCCGCCGCCGTACACAGCAAGGTGAAGAAGAAACGGAGAAAGAAACTGAAAAGTGCTTTGGGTTTCATGGTGTTGCTTCGATGAAGCTGGTCTCTGAGTGGCACCAAATGAGTCTTCAATGGGATTTAAGGGGATGAGTTTTCATGTTGTAAGGGATGACGTCGTGTGAAGATCGGTGGACCCGCTTCTTTTATTTCGTGACACGTGGGAGTAAAATGAAGCACTTGATTCGTGATTATTTTATTAGTGGGATCCTACTTGAGGACTTTTGGCACCGGCTGTAGTCAATTTTTATCCACACAAAAGGATTTGCGATGATATTGATAGGACAGGATTGTGTTTTTAAAATCTTTGTGTATTTATTTATTTATTTACTAAAAAACAAAATCTTTGGGCATTCTTCTTCAATCCAGCAGTTGGACTTTGAGAGCTGCATAGTTCAAGTTTTAAGAAAGTTGGGGCCCAATTTGTTAGGGTAGGTGAGAAAGGACTGTTCCCCTAAAAGTTTCTTAGTTTAGCTCAATGGAGAAGAATGCGTTCGTAACCAGGAGACACAGAAAAGACAAAGGTTGCTAGCGTTTTCTAAGCAGCATGAAGAGCAGCTTCGAGGAGTTGTTCATAGTATGAAAGTTCTTCAGCAAGCAGTAAAGCCTTTTGGTACATTTCTTTGTACATCCTTTAGCTAAAATTGTCGTGAAATTGCTTGAAAGGAGTTCATTATACTCCCTGCATTTCTCTTCATATAGCTTTCTCTAAATGCTCCTTTCGACATGGTTCAAATCTTTGATACCAACATTGAAGGATTCCGTAAGTCATTCAATGGCAGAGCTTGATGCATCCTCTTCAGAAAAATATCATTTCTAATGAACAACAACCAATTCCCGTCACTTCAAACCTAGGCCAAATTTATCATTAGGCTTATGTACCAAGCATACAACTTCCTTTTTTGAAAAATAAGCATGCCATTGTAATACAAGTATCAAGCAATATGAAATTTAGTGTCATAAATTCAATGATCATACTCTTGAACATTCTTACCAGCCATGTATATGGCCAATAGTAAAATTGTGAATTCATTACTTCTTAAAAACAAAAAAAAAGCATGTTCACAGTGATGAATATACCAGTTCAAACAATCATTTTTTTAGACAAAAGTTGATTCAAAGCAAAGAAAAAACATAGGAAAAACAGCAAGGAAATCGCTTAACTAATCAATTCACCTAACTTTAAATCTGGTAAAAATTTCTAATATTTTTAAGACATGAGTATGCCATTGGTATTCAAGGGTCACATATTCTTATCTTAGATACTTTCTCATAGTGATCATGCCCTTGAAGATCCCTACCAATCATGTTATGCTTAATAGTGAGATAATGCCAATACATACTAGTTCAACCACTATTTATTTTTTAGACAAAAAGGTAATCAAAAGCATTAGAAAGAATAAGTAAAACAGCAAGCAGATCACTTTACTAACCAAATAAACCTTACTTTGAAGCTAGTTTAAATTTCTTTTCCATTGCTGTACTCAAAGGAGAAAGTTTGTTTTAAAGATCTTAAGCAAATCACAGAAATTATGCAGGCCCAAACTACAAATCAATGGCACATCTATAACAAAAATGACCAATTGCAAAAATTCACACCCAAAGAATTCAGAATAAACGAACAAAATCACACACAAAATATTCCAAACAAACACGAAAACTGTTTAAAGGGCCAGCAAAATTTTCGAGTTAAATCTGTCCAAGGCAAGTGTAAAGGTCAAAAATGAAAATAAATAAATAAATAAAGCAAACTGCTGAGAATAATAAAAACACCCATGTGGCATAACAAAGAATTGAAATAAAAATCTGAAAAAAAAAAAAAAACATTGCAGGAAACCACTACAAAGCCTCCATGCAAGCCCTCCAAAAAGAACAATAAAACAACTGAAAATGAAAACAAAATAAAGGAATTGAGTGGAAGATAGCCTAGAGGGAAGCAAGATTTCAAGAGATAGAGAGAGAAGCGAAAATGGAATGGTAGATAATGGGGATTTGGTTCGGTGTTTTGGGGAAGAGGGGAATTTCGTGAGGGAAAAAAAAGAGTCAGAGAAAAAGTACCTAATAAAGTTTATCAAACGTAGTCGTTTTGCATCAGAAGTTGGGTCTGGAGAGAAGAATTGCCAGCACGCGCTTGACGGGGAGGATGAGACATGCGAGCATCCTCTGCTTCTCTCTCTCTCCCTCACACCTGCCTCACTCCTTCTCTCTCTAAAGCAAACCCTATCTCCACTGCCGCCCCACTCCTCCGCCGGCCGCTCCCGCCAAAACGCCAAAAGCCATCAGATCAAAAATCGAACCATAAAATACCAGAAAAGCCAGGTGCAGCTTCTTTCTAATCGAGTGCAAGCAGATATCAAACAAAAGCAGCGATGTTTCCGGGAATGTTCATGCGCAAACCGGACAAGGCGGCGGCCTTGAAGCAGCTGAAGGCACACGTGGCTATGTTTGGGGTGTGGGTAGCTGTGGTTCGTGTCACTCCTTACATTCTTCATTACCTCTCTGATGACAAGGAGGAGCTCAAGCTCGAGTTCTAGATGCCTCCTCTCTCTCTTTTCAGGTAGTTTAAAGACTTAGATTTTATTTGCTTTTTATTATTATCACAATCATTTTTCTTCTAGTAGGATTAGTTCTGGGAACTGGGTTTATTTGCTATGCTGGTTTTTTCAGATACGAATTATTTTATCTGGGTTGAATACCAATTTTTGTAATTTTCATGTGTGAAATCACTGAAATGTAGTTTATGTAGCAAAGCAACAACCAAACACAGCCTTAGAATTTGTATGCTCAAGACGTGTTGAGGGAGATAATTTATCTAAGGAGTGGTGCCAATGGAATGAGAGGTTTTAAGCATGGCTAATTTGATGTACTTGAAAGTTTTAGTAAATAGGTATATTCAGGAAGGCGAGAAAATTTTGGAATGGATTAGGAATTAAGACTTTGAATGGATTGTCAAAAAAGAAAAAAGAGTGATAGAGTAAAGGCATCCTCTTTGTCCCTAGGAAGTTATTTTGGAAAGATGTGTAGTATTTGGAGGAGGACTCCTTGTCATTAGGGTTTGAGGTCGACTACCCTCCATGATGGAGCTCTTTTAATTTCCTGAATGTCATTTTTATTAAATGTTGGAAGCAGGTTCGTTGGCTTGAGATGGTTTCTTTTATTAGCAACAATTTGGAGTACACCACTCTAATTTGATATCCTTATGGTTACTATTAAATTTTGTTATAGTAGCACTGAAAGTCAGTCTTCATGTCCATTTGCTTAATACTGTTCCTTAGTGCCTTTACCCTGGCAAATAAGAGTAGAAATGTCGAATGACATATACATGACTGATTGTTTTGCTACACTTGCATAGCTGTAAATACTTCCAGTTTGGTTGATCAGTGTTTTCATGGTTTTTCAGAACCCTTTTTTTTCTTTTTGTTCCAAAAAGATATCATCGTTAAAAGTACTTGATTTGTCTTCAGTTGCCATGTTGTCAGAAAATTATGTAATGCACTATTTTTTTATTTATGATGCCTTGCCCGTATTAGTGACAACTGTTACGGTTGTAATTCAAATAGATTCTGTTTTTTCAGTTTTTGCTGTGATCTTTGCTTTAGGATAATGAGAAAAAGTGCACCTTCGAGTGATAGCTTGTAAATTGCATTTAGTGGTTGAGAAAACTGATTGCTTCATATGGTAGCTATGGGAATCATGCAGTGTCCAGATCCTGCCTTTATTCCTGTTGTGTCACTTGATCATGGTGATGCCACTAGCTAGTGGAAGGCACTTTAGTTGTATTCTATATGATGAATTATTGTTAGAAGTAGTCATTTTAGTTCTTAGCTAGCGTTTCTCCCTCATTCACTTTACCGGGATTTTGTTTTGTTGTGTTTGCTACTGATTTTTCCTCTTTTTGTGGTGCAGTGGGTTACAAGGAGAGAATTGGATTGGGATGTAAAGGAGTTTCAAGTTCCTGATTCCTTTTCAGCCTGCTTGAGTATGAGGCCATGGTGTTATCACATTAGGTTATATTTGCATTTGCTTTGATCATGCTTGTTAGATTTTTTACTGAAATGGAGGATTGAGTACTTCCATATTATGTCATGACGGTTATATCTAATTGAATATACCTTCGAATATCTTGCTAGTATCACCATGCCATAATTTCCTTCGGCAGGAATTGGGGAAATTTTTCTCTCTGCTGCCATTCCCTCAAATTATTGAATAACCAATGATTTTATTTTATTCCTTGGCTTTGATTGAGGGAAGTAATTGCCAAATTTGAAACGAGGTTGGGACTGGGGATCTCCATGACAAAACACCCGCTACTCTAGTTTAGTGAACTCTCTGTTCGGCTTTCTGCTACAATGTCCTCACCGACATGCGTCTGGGTATCTGTTGGTATTTGAGAAAGTGATGGCACTTGATGCAGTAATGGACCAAATATGAAGAGGCCAAGCTCTAAGAGCCTAGGACCCGAGCAACAGATAAGTCCATAAACAAAATTTGGATGTTTGCGCTTGCCATTGCTGCATTGAAGAAGAGAGTAATGTATCAATTGACAAGCATCGAGTCAAATGTTTGGGTGTTGTTCTAGTACCAATTAATCCAACACATTTTGAATCGGTCCTGTGTTCAGAATTTTAAATGAAGTTTCTCCTTTAATTTGCATAAATCCGAATCGGCGAAATTTTTTTACTTGGAAGTCTTGAGAATCTCCTAAATTGGCTTAGAGATATGCCATTTTAGGTTATTTTGTTTTTTGACAAAAATATTATTAAATTGTAATAAAAGGTATTTTTATGTTTTGGTGAAAATGTTATTAATTATAATAGAGGGTATTTTTATTTTTTGATGAAAAATATTTTTAAATTATAATAAAGCATATTTTTGTATTTCGGTGAAAATATGATTAAATTATAATAAAGATATTTTTGTCTTCTGATGAAAATAATATTAAATTATAGCACAAGATATTTTATTTTTGACAAAAATATTATTTAACTATAATAAAGGGTAGATTGTATTTTGATGAATATTATTAAATTATAATAAAGGGTAATTTTATCTTTTGACATAAATATTATTAAATTATAATAAAAAAGTATTTTATTATTTTATAAAATAAATTTTAAATTATAATAATTGATATTTTTTATTTTTTCCTTTATTTTATAATTATTGTAAAGTTTTGCTTACCAACTAAACATCCAAATAATATCATAACGAAAATTTCTTTTTATAAACCAAAATTACATAATAATTATTTTATTTTATTTTCACATAATGGCTATTTCATTCCTCTTATATTTAATTTTGTGAACCAAACTTGCTATTCATCCTTAATTCTCAATCATGACGGGACAAGATATTAATGGAAAAATTAGAGAAAAAAACCATTTGATTATTGAACTCTACTTTATATTTTTCTTATAATTTGTTGTTATTAACATAAATTATAGGAAAGTTCATGCACAAAGATAATTTATTCAATTAAGCTCTTTACCTTTATCACATTCAAATGAATTCTTAAATTTTAATTCAAATCCAAAGAAACTCTTCATTCTATCTAAAATTTAGTTGTCTTTAAACTAAATGCCGACTGACTTTTTTTTTCTACATGTCCTATGACCTAGAAAATTAAAATATTTGAATAATTAACCTTGTCAATTGTCATATAATCTCATTAGATATTATGTGAATTCTATCATTTGGATAGAAAAAAAATCGATTAACATTACGTTATTAGATAATTAAATTTTCATTAATATTCAAAATTATTTGAATTTAAATTTAAAAACTCGTTCACTATAAAAAATTTTAAAACTCATTCAAATATAATAAAATATGAGAAGTCAATTGATGTTGTTCAGGGTATAAGCCAATTCTATTAGAATAATTAAATTTTACACTCTCTGAACATGGTAAATTCAATCAATCTTGGGGAAAAATAAGAAGTAAATTTCTTTGCACAGTGTACCTTAGAGGAGAGAGTGACTGAGTGAGCTGGCGTTGACTGATTGGCAGCCAGTAAGATTGAAAGTCGTTGGACGTTACTATATTATATTAACAAAAAGTAAACGTGGGACAGCCTCAAGCTACTCTCTGTCTCACCAACATTGAACCTTACTCTCCAAGGAAACCAGGTCAAACGTCCTTCGTAGACCCCATTTCTACTCTGTCTCTCTCTCTTTCCTAGTTTGGTAACTTAAATTTAAAGTGCCTGTGAAGAGCTTCAACCAGGTTTCTCTTTTTCTATCTTTGCAATTCTGGGTCGATGAGTTACTTGAGACCCTGTGCTTTATACAAGACTCTTATGACTTTCCCTTCGCTGAGATGGATGCCTTGCCAGAGCTGGGGTTTCCTTAGATGGCCAGGTTTTGATGGGTTCTTGAGGTTCATGGTGGTAGCTCTTTTGTGGACAACGTTTTCTGAGATTCGTTTCATTCCTTCTTCTTCTATGTACCCTACTCTTCGTGTTGGTGATCGAATCATCGTTGAAAAGGTAAAAATCTCTGGTCTTTTTTTTTTTTTTCTCATGATGGTTAGTTTGTTAATAGTTGATATGTTTGCTGCTTCATTCTGTATAAATATTTGCTGCTTCAGATGTATACAGGTAGCTGTCTTACCCATTGGGCTTAAAATTCCCAGTAAACTTCATTTCTGTCCTGCTTCAGATTGAATTCTGTGGATGATCACAACTTTTGTTTATTTATATAAGAATTTTCGTTTTAAACTTTTCGGAAACAACTTTCCTTCTTTGCCAAGTACATTGAATGGCTCTTTGAGCTGGAATGTGATCTCATTTTATTCCTTCACAGGTCAATGGCTTTCTTATTCGAGATTTTGAGTAGTTTGTCCAAAGATAGATGTGCTTCCGTACACTTCTGAGGGAAAGGACAATCCTTAACTCATCTCTCCATATTAATTAGTTTAGCCTGGTTGTTCTGTGGATCCTAGGAAAGCACACTAACCAATTTAATAAATGACATGTGAAATTCATCTTCATAGGTTCACAGCCTAACGAAAATTAGTGCCTCAACAAAATAAAAAGACCACTAATATTTCCTAGTTTGTGAAACCAGCTTGGTTGTATAGTCCCTTCTTTCAGATTTGTAACCTGGTAAAGGATACATTTGTGAGTTTAAATTTCCTTCTATTCCAGCTAAAGATACTGTGTGACAAGCATCACAACATTAATTTGCAAATTGCAGTTTCTAAGGTTTCTAAGATTGCAAATTACAGATTCTAAGATTGCAACTTCTCTGTTTTAGTTTGTTGAAAATTTGCAGAAGTACCTGTATTTTTCAAGTGACAGTGTGCAAGCAATATATGGGTTGATGTAGTATTATGTTCCGTTAAGACATTGCAACAATGGAGAATCGCGGTACTGCTGAAACAGCTTCCTTTAAATTGAAGGAGTGACGTCTAATGCACGTGCTTCTCGTCACCCCTCCTTCTGCTCTGCCTGGGTCTTTTTCCCCTAAGGGCTGTGTCAAGACTGTGATTCTCCTGTCATGCATTGTTGCATGGTTTCGTTTCTGCTTTTGTTGGCCATAAATGAGAAAAAAGTTCTGTTATAAAGCCCTCATGTAGATATTCAGCATTTTATACAATCTTCTAACTAACCGTTTATAACTAGCTTTGCTCTTACTTTTGTCAGCATTTTCTCCTATTCACTAGAATATTTTAAAGTGTACAGAACAGGTAGCAATTCTTCTTGTGTTAAACTGTTAACGAGTCTATAAATTATTAATCTGTCTGCTATTGTTACAATAGTGTCTAAAATTCTTGTTTGTTTGGAGGAATCTTGGGTATCATTTCTAATAATCAGGGCTCTTCTCTCTTACATAGGCATCACCTCAATTTTGATATCATTCTCAGAGACATGTCATATTTCTCTCTTACATAGGCACGCTACTTTATTTAGAGGCTGGCCAGGAATTTCTTTCTTATCTTTGTTCTTGATTATGTTGCTAAGAGGTCTTGCCCCTACTCTAAATTTTACTCTTCAATGTTCAATACTATTGATAGGACAGTCATTGTCAGAAGACTTCACAAGCTGCTTGTATAGATTTTTAAAGATGGGAGATCCTTGGAACCAGTATATCCACTCAATAATTCATCATCATTTCTGTTCTAATAAAATTTTGAGAATCATTAGGATCATGATCAAGATTCCTGAAATTCTACTCCAGAAATTTTAATTTAGTTGAACTATTATCAGGGGGAAAAGGGTAGATTTTTAATTGACTTCGGAGGGGAATGAAACGACATGAAATTGTCTTTCTTAATTCACAAACAAACCCTTTTATTTTTCTTGATATATGTTTTGTCAGCTTAATGCAAATAGAGCCCTACTATAATACTCTTTGTGTTTGTATTATGGAATTTTTGCAGAGTATGCGTCATGATTGTGACTGACTTAAAGAGTAATGATCCTGATTTTCTAATAGGCACCATTGTGGTGTTTACTCTCATTTAGCTGTTTCTTTGCAACTTGTCCAGGCCTCTTTCTTCTTCAGGAGTCCTGCCATAAATGATATTGTAACATTCCTAGCTCCAGAACAGGTTTGTCAGTTGGATGTATTATTGCCTAACCGTTTGCACTTTGCACCCAATAGAAAATTATTCTGAAGTATGCTTGTCTTCTTGGTGTGCTACAGGAGCCTGGATATGGGAAGGATGCTGTTTTCATTAAGAGAATTGTTGCAAAAGCTGGAGACTTGGTTCAGGTATTGCTGATTCTGTTGCCACTTTTCGCATTAAGATTTATTGGATGTAAAACATGGTTACTGCAAATTCAAAGTTCTGTGGACGTTGCATTCAGACTGACTACTTTGAGTTCTGCATTTTTTCCAATACCGACTGTCATTTAGACTGATTTTGTTGTAGTTTAGTTAATTTTGAATGCAAGGGTGCAATTAAAATTCAATCACATTTCTTTTATGCTTTCAGAGAAAGTTCTCCTAGCTCCTTTAATTCATTATCTATATAAATCAGCACCTAATATCAGCAAGACAATATCTTAATTCGAACTGCTAAAAAAATGCTGAAGTCTCTTCTTCTCCGTCTTCTAAAATGTGTTCCTCTAATACCATGCAGGTTCATCACGGCTCACTCTATGTCAATGGAGTTGTACAAAATGAAAACTTCATAGCTGAACGGCCATCATACACATCAGACTTAACAGTGCGTCCCCTTTATTGTCTCTCCTTGTAATTTTAGAGTTTTCCAGCATTTGATGGGCCAAGAATAATGTTTTCTTTAAACAACATTATGGGGTGGGAACTACCTTGGTATATTATTCAGCAATTACCTAGTAAATCTCCTTTACTATTTTGACTTATCACTAGATTAGGTACAATAATTGTGAGCATGAGGAAGCCTGGTGGGCTCCTTAAAGTTGAAATCTGAGCCTCCATGTTTCAAATCAATTTGTATTCGGGTTTACCATAGGATGGTGCACTGCTTGCTTGGTCTTCCACTCTTTCTTATTTTTGAATTTACGGTTGTTGCTTCTAGCTGACTTTATCATTTTTCTCGGACCTGCAGTATGTGCCTAAAGGTCATGTTTATGTGTTGGGGGACAATCGAAATAACAGCTATGACTCACATAATTGGTACATCGACTACATTCTCCACTTTTTTTTCAATTTTCCTGTGCTGAGCTCTATTTTCTTTGTTCTTAGTATGATTAATGATATATGGATATAATTTAGAACATGCTGTTTCACCCTTGAAAGGCTCCTTTAGAGGAATTTAATTCCTTTTGAAAAAGGAGAAAAATAACTTTGTAATGTCCAATTTATAGAATAATATTCCAAGAAGAGTATCTACTTGAATGTTGATATGGCTAAATACTTTGTTTCCTCTTCATTTACTCATAATTTGAAACGTGATTTTTGCTGTAAATGCAATATGTTTTTCTTTTTTCCTTATGTCATCAATGTTGACTGATAACCAGGGGGCCACTGCC
>NW_018397260.1:3822854-3904651 GCF_002168275.2 Theobroma umbraticum | reverse complement strand
TTGTTGGAAGATACGTGATGTGCTGTTACAGACCTTCAAACCATTGACCTGGTGATTTATGATGAACTCGAGATGCCAAACATTCTCAAGTCTTGGCAAATCTCAGTAGAATGTAAATTAGCTGAAATATAGATGCATGGAGTTGTACTGCTGTTTTGCTGCAATTGACTCACAATTTTGCACAGATTTGCATCCAAGATTTGGATGCTATCAATGTGGCCTGTTTATGTGCTTCTAAATTTTACATTGGACAGTAGCTTTTTGACTGTGGATGGTTAGAACAGGCAAATCAAGTTGTGTTTGTTACTTCCTTTTAGATGGATCAAAGCTTTGGACCCTACCTTTCAAGCCAGGTTAGGAGGATGGTTAAAAGCGGTTTCCAGTTACTATTTTAAATCTATCCTACCCAAAATGGCAGAGGAAAAGGGTGATATTCCTATTTTGCTCTGCTAACTTTAGCTGACACAGAATGTCATGCCAGCCAAAACCTGATTTAAGCTTCTTACATATCTCTTGGGAGCTCGACTCTCAATATATACTTTACAGACTAATAATTCTCAATGCACTTATCATACATGCATGCAGTCGACATACACATCCATAGTAACATATTGAGTGTGAATGATCTTGATAGATGGTGGGTACGTTGAAGATTATTGATAAACGAAAAGTTAGTAGAAGGATCTGCATTCCCCGCAACATGTACAAGACAATGGGGTGGTGGATACGGATAACAGTGGCTGGCATGCTGATTAACTGATTATATATTTACCCACTTGGACGGTGTATATTTTACCCGATTGGGTGCTTCCAATCTCTAGAACCTTGTAGTGCTTTCAGTGATGTCAGCTCTCAATCAATTAAAAGCTACAATTGTTTTGGATCTTAGTGAGGTAGGGAAATGGAAAATCCGACCTTATCTTCCATCATCTTCCTTCTTAACTTCCTGGTCAAATTTGGCATGCCAAATGCTCCAGGTACAAGGTTTTCCCAACATGAACATAAATATCTATTTACCGGTAAAACTAAAATGGTTTAAAAACAGTTCTTAATTCTTACAAAAGATTCAAAAATAATAAAAATAACTATTCAAATTTAAGTATCACTGATTCAATAACTTTTTTAATCTAAATCTTATGTAGGGATGTGCAAATGGTTAGTTGGGTTAATTCGATTATTAGATCTTATTTAAAAATAACCGTAACCGAAATCGAATCGAAGTATATAACTAATTGAACTAACCGAAATCGAACTAATTCGGTTAGTTCGGTTCGGTTTCTAAAAATCGAGCTTAATAATTTTTTTTATTTGTATATATTTATTTATGTTGTATTTTTTTAAAATAAATTAATATTACAAAATATTAAAAATGACCTTAAAAATTATAATAAATAAAATAAATACTTTTCTTTCAATTTCTTTACAATAATATTTTTAATCACAAGATCAAATACATATAAATTTCTTTAAAAATAAACATCCTTATTTAGGTTTAGTTAATTTGATTAAAATTTTTCTTAACCGAAACCGAATCAAATTAATTTTACTAATTGAACTAACCGAATCAAAATAACCAAACTCATTTCGATTCGGTTGTTGGGTTCGTTTTCTATTTGCTCACCCCTAATCATATGATTTTTAAAATTTTATATTTATTTCATGATCACCTACTCCACGTTGGATCACATTGTGCAATAGTTGTAATCAGATTACAATCATAAGAAATTCTCTTTCTCCAGAAAATCATCATTATGAAAAAGAAAGGGGTAAAGGGTGTGGCATTTTACAAGCATGAATGCACATGCTCATCCTATGGAAGCTTAAAACCTTAGAGATGTGTTAAGGATAACGAACTCCTGATTCCTTGAAGAGGATGGGAAATAAGGATAAAAAGTGTTTATATTATTGTTTATCCTCGTACCAAGTGTGTCCACTTTCCTTTTTTTTAAAGATTTATCAAACCAAAATTGTTCTCTTTTACAGGCCAAATGGAGATAAAAAGTGTATATCAGATATTTTGATTAATTTTCCTTGTACTAATAATGTCAAGGATATCCACTTTTAATTTTTTAAATATACATTTCTTTCGTCCCTTTTTATTTGTTCATTTTCTTTTTTCAAAATGTCCCTAAATGAAGGGTTTTCTTTTTCATTTTTTCTATATTACAAAATTATTTTTCATCATTTTTTTTATTTTCTAATATTAACAAAACATCGGACATTTATATTATAAAAAAAATTCAAATTTTAATATAAAATACATTAAAGTCAGGACAAAAAAAATGTTATTTTAAAATGATCTTTTTCCTTCTAAAAATCGAACCAAAGAAAGATCAACATGTAACTTGATTGATACTAAGAAAAAGAATAATAATAAAAAAAAAACACTTTGCATAATTTCTCAATGGGTTATTATGTGAATGGGGAAAAAAAAGAATATTTTCTGAAATCCGGCAAATGAGGTTAGACCATCAAAATGAAGCATCAAATCAACAACAAAGCACTAAACCCACAACACTACAAAAAAAGGCCCACAAATTGTACTCTTATCCCAGTTGTTGCCTTGCTGCAAGTTGTGTGTTGCAGCTTGGTATGGATGGGGATCGAGGAATCACCCTCCACGGGATTTAACTCACAAAAATCTGATTTTTATCCTTCTCATTCCCTTTCACTTGTTCAATTTTCTTAACTTAACCATGAAAGTGTGTAGGAATCGATTTTTCATATTGAATATTGCTGATTATTAAATTATGATTTTCATATTAATATGTTTAAATATAATTAGATTATAAAAAGATTTAAAAATTGGTCAAAATATAGTCACGAGTCGCGACAGCACTGAACGAGAGATGTGACTCTCAATTTTGTGCGGCCGTACATAGACTAATTGACCCATGGCATGCGAAACACAAGGCATGTGAGACATGACTCCAAAGCGTCCACGTCAATTCTCAAGTGACTGAGCCAGCGTGCACCGAACCCACTAAGTCTCTTCCACCCTCAGTCCTCACACTCTGAACCCAATTCCAACCCAAGCTAGGCCGATTCGCCGCACAGCCGATTCCCCCTGGTCAACCCATACAACATACCAAAAACAAGAGTCTTTCTCTCAGGGCAGTCTTCCTGTCACGAGAGTCAACGACATAGACAGAGGTATCTTTCTCAGGTATAATTTTGCCTTCAATGGGAGTGGGTAGCCATAGCCATAGCCATAGCCATAGCCACGACTTTATGGTGGCTGGACCTGTAGAGCAAGTGCTTATAGAGAACAAAAAACTTTACGAAATTAAGAGCCAACGTAGAAAAACAAAAAGAAGAGGGTAGACAGCCATTGTTGACCGCCGTATCAATAAATCATTGCCTTCTGTTGGGTCTTTTTGCATGGGACCTACATCCAACATGGTTGACAGTCCCTTCAACATCCATGAAGGGCATTTGCGATGGGCAGCTCTCATTGCTTGGCCCTCAGTATTAAATTTGGTTGTCTCATTTTCATTTTGTATGAAGTTTAAAAAAATTTAAGTTGAGTTTTGATTTTCATTAATTATAATTTTATTTTCAAACTTCCTTTTAACTTGAAATGTGAGCAAAAACATTAGATAAATTGGAGGTTATCTTCAACTCTTTATTTATTATCAATCAATTTTAAATTAAATTTTTATTTTAAAATTTTAATATAATAGTAAAACATAATTTATATGATGCAATAAATTCATGATCTTTACGCATGAGAAAAAATAATCTCTTAAATTAAGAGTATCTTTAATATATAAACATAATAAATATCCCTTCACTTATTATAAATTAATTTTATATATGTTATAGACTTGTTTTAAAAATTTAACAATGATTATAAATATAAATATAGTTTAAAAAAACTCAATTTATTTTCAAAAAAATTATTAATAATTCTTCAATTGAAATCCTAAGTAGGAGTTGTTGTCAAATTTAAGCATAGAAGAGCCATGTAGAAGCGAAGGTGATATACAAACAAAACACATACAAAAGAAACTCCATGATTGAAACCAAAAGGTGTTAATTGCGTTGGCCGGTCATACACGAGCGAGTGACTAAAGTTTGACACTGAAAAAAATAAGTGGATCTAATTGGAGTTGTTCAACTGTCATATAGAGTACGCGTAAATGTACAAAAATCCACGCCATTCCCTCGGGGTGTCGTCTTCCCCAACACTTTACAAACTTTGAATTATTTTCATAGTTAAATAAATTTCAATGTTGAATTTCACTTCTCGTGTCGTCGCATATACACATTATTTGTTGTCGGAAAATTTAAAAAAAAAATCTCTATTTATTTAAAAAAATTAATCAAATACTTGATTTTATAGACTAAAATATATGCGGATGGAATTCTAAATCGGAATATTGGACAACTTGTGGTGGTGTCAAAAACCTTAGCTAAAAGCTCTTCTCCAACTTGGGTGATTGTCATTTTTTATACCTTTGATCTTTAGTTCCCCACCAAACAAAAATACCCAATAGCTGATTTCCTGACATTTTCTTACATTCACAACCAGATTTGGTATTAGCTTTTGAGGCCTTTTAGGTTGTTTAGAGTTTCTCACTGTTGGATTCTTACTTTGATTTTTATGCTCTTTGTTTAATTAAGGTGTAGATTACGATTACGTCCAGATTAATCAAAACCATTGTTAATTTATGGCGGTGTTTTTCCCCATTATTCCACTTAATCTAAAGGGGTTTTCTGGCCTAATAAAAATAGAAAAATTTAAGGGCGTTTTTAGCTCTGAAAAATGTGTAACATTCTTTTTCTGGAGGGTGGAGGGAGGGTGTGTGCTTCTATTTATAATATGTTTTTCGCTTCAGGTGTCGGTTGCATAAATTTACAAAAAGTATAATATTTTAAAATTTCTTCAACTGTGTTGAACTAAATAAAATTTTAAAATTAACGGATTAAATAATTATTATTAATTAAAATTAAATAATCACTTAGGTGCCGACGTGATTAAAAATTTTACATAATAATAATAATAGTAATCAATATTAGAAAGCTAAGATCCCGATTGTCAACACGATGCAAAAAGTCAGCAAAGTTATAGAAAAAGGGGTTTTCAAAGTCTTCATTTGATTCAACGAAATAATAATATCTTGTGAATGGGTCCCTTCTGAAGTAGGGTTGGTGCCGATGAGAGGGAGGTGGGTCCCTCAATAACTTTTAAATTTTTAAATTTTTTGTATTTTTAAAAAATTTTATAATTTCACCTTTTTAATAATTTTTAAATTTTTATAATTTATCTTTACTTTTTAAAACATTTATAATATCGCCATTATAAAAAATTTTAAAATTTTTCTAACATATTTTTAATTTTTAAAAATTTTATTATTTTACTCTTATGATAATTTTTTATTTAATGAAATACCATACAATAATTAATCAATAACCAATTTTACTAGAACTAAAACAAAGCCAATTGCATTTTACAAAAACAAATAATAAAATCAATTACAATAAAATTATTTTCAAACATCACTACTCCGAAATTTCACAACCACCACTTAACTCTCTTTTCTTTTTACCAAATATTGTAGAAAAAAAAATTATTTTTTTTTACAGTTTTTTACTTGTAAGTATGTGTAGAAAATTTTTAGTCATAACCTAATTTTCATGTCATGATAATTGATAAGATTAGTTTATTTACATATTTTAATTTTAATATTTTTAATTTAAAATTTTTTTATTTATTAATTTTTACCTGATAATTTTGATTTAAGATTTACCGTTTTAACTATTTGTTATTGAAAGCAATTTGATTAAGCATCTAAAGTTAGTTATTACTTATTTATTTAGGGATTGCTTGATTGTTTTCCTACAAATTAGTTGTGCTTTTTTTTACTTAGATTCTTGTGAATAATTAAGTTTTTTATTAAAGAATTACTTCCTTGTTAAATTATTTATTAATATCATATTTAATTTTTGAAATTAATTTTAAAGAATTGCTTCTCCATTGAATTATTTATTGATGGTTTTTAATATTTTTTAAGAAATTTTTTTTCATTGAAATTTTTGTTATTATATTTATTAATTTTTGTTTGTTATTAAGTTTATCTAGAAATTGAGATTATTGTCATTCTTAAATTATTTATAATTATACTAGTTAATTCCTTTAAGTAAATTATTAAGATCAATTCATTTGAATAATTTTTAAAATTTATTTGTATAATTTTCATATAATGTTTTTTATCTAAATTGTTTTATATAATTATCAAACATTGAATTTTTAGTATAATTATTTGATTTATAAATATTATTTTCGATTTTTCATCCTCTAAATATAAAATCTTAACTCTGACCACTGATTGGTGCTCTCCATGGCTCTTCTCCAATGCAACTGACTACACGTGACAATTACTTCCCCAAATTATTGCACTAACAAACAAGATAAATTAAAGGATAGATAGGTTTCCCACTTGTTCTCTTCTTTTTCTTTTGTTTTTTCTTCCTTTCTTCCAGAAGGAAAATTTTGTATCTCTAATTAAGTCTGACATATGCCAAATTTGTTTGTGCTGATTTTGTTATGTTATACTAATATTTGATTTAGGGATAAGAAAAAAAAAAGAAATTAATTCATGTAAAGTTTGACTGAATTTGAGGTTATTAAATCAATGTATGTCCAAGAAAAAGAAAGCTTTTATAATTAGACATGGGTAGCTTTATATTTTATGATTTGAAAAAAAAAAAAAACCAACTCTTTGGGTTTCTTTAAGCCTTTCTTATGGGTTGGTGTCTCCCTGCCATGAAGCCTTGAAAATAAGACACATGCATTCTTTTTCTTTTCTCTCATAGTTTGAACTTTAAATATGTAACATTATTAAATTGTCAAGAGAAATGACCAGTTGTTCCTTTCACACTTTGAATTCTTCATGATGATTAGGGTTGTTCATTAAAGATTATTAGAATTTTTAGATAAGAAGGAAAAGTTGTATTTAGTTAAGAAAAGACAACAATTAAAAATATCATTCCAAGCAGTTTAACTTCTCCTCAGTCAACAAACTTTGATGGGTAAAATTATATATTTTAGAATGCATATTTAATAATCATTTTACATGTATGTGTTAAATTTTATGTATAATTAATTTTTTAAAATCTAGAGTTTATCACTGTAGGAATTTAAAAATAATATTGAGCGAATTAATTGCTGAAATTCAATGTATTAAAATCTTCTTCCTCATTTTTAATTAACTCTTCTAACTCTCTGATGGGTGAGAATCTTAATATTTTTGACTTAATCTTATCTTTATATAATTCATCCTTAATCCTACTCATAGGATTTTTAAAGTTTTTTAGGTTTTTAAATTCATGAGTCTAACCCACTTTATTAAATCCCTCCTTTAATCAATGAAACATTTACCTTAAAAAAAATCATATCATGGACTATAATATTATCTTTTTATTAAAACCAAATTAATTTAATTAGATTTTGATAAAATAAAAAAAACAAATAATCTAATAATATGAACTTCACTATTCATGATTAAAAAACGCATACTCAAATACAGAGTATATTATTAAGTTACTTGCACATTAAGTTAAATTAAGTTAAATTATCATTTACTTTACTTGTATTTCAAAAAAGTTTAATCTCATATAGAGAAAGTAAGAATACGCTCTTTTTTAAGAATAGCTATACAAAGCTCTCTTAGATTAATTGTTAAGTATATTCATGTTGAGAATTAATTAAGAATATTTTTTTTAATAAGTAAGAGTGTTTATTTTCTCTAAATTCTTTTCAAAAGAGTAAAAAATTTTAATATTTTTTATTTGATGAGTTTGGTCAAAATTGGTGTTCAGTTTAGTAGTTTAGTAAAGTTTCTAACCTCAGCGCAATTAGTGTCTTCACAATCTCTCAACATCATGTTCTTTTTGAATGAAAACACATATTTTTTATGTTAAAATTGAATCAGCTGACAAAAATGTAAAAATTCATTATAGAAAGAAAAATAATAAGAATATAAGTTTTTTTTTTTTGGGGAATGAGTAAAAATATAAGTCTCACCTTTATTCATTTTGCAATCAACCAGTGGATATGTACGAAATAAAGTCATCTTTATCCTCTAATTTAATTATTGCCATAAATCGACTCTTATCCTTTGCTTCCTCCCCACCGAGAAAATCCAAAAATAATGATAAAAAAAGGGCGAGAAAGCAAAATAACACAGCACTTGACAATGAAATCCACTATTACAAAGACGAGATGTGGCAAAAATGTTGTTGGACAACGTGTTGTCAAGGATGCTAAAATGCACTGAATTGGAAGAATTTTGACACATTTTAAAGATAGGTAAAACAACACAAGTGGATATGCGCATGCAGTATTCTTTTTTCATTTGAAGCAGAATATTATAAAATGCTGTAAAGTATTGAATTCTCTTCAGCTGGATATTGATCCTGAACTTGTTTCTTAATTTTATAATTCAGAAGATATCCATGATCTTCATATTGTAAATTTGGAGGAAATCTTGTGTATTGGATCCAATTTAAACTTTCTACAAGTCTCATAATTGATTATATTACTTTATAGTATAACTCTAATTAGATATTACAGTCTAGCTAATGAACATTATTATAATGAAATTCTAACTAGATCATTTGTACAATTAAATTAAAAAAAAATCTCTTTAAACGGTTTAATAACCTTTGAATGCAATACATAGACTTCAGCTAAGAGCAAGAATGAATGGCCCTAAAACATGTGATAAACAGTAGCCAAAGGATATGAAATGGGGGGCATTTACCATCCATAAATTATGATAAATTCTCAACTGCTAATTGCAACTTGAAACAAATTTGAAAAAAAAAAATAACAATTATAGTGGAAATGTGGGGGAGGGAGGAAACAAGAAACTTGCTTAAATATTATGAGATTTTACACTTATTGATTGGTATATATGTAAAATCAAGTGCCGTAATGAAAGTTAGATGGATTAGGACCAACACCATTTCTTTTATAGATTTTTCGAGGATTGATTTTGTAAATCTCTTTCCCAAAACAATTGAAGGCGACATGACCTTGCTGTAATTGGAAGAAGTGGGGTGGCCACTACATTGAAGACATGTGAAAACATGTGTCATTCAAATGAATAGAATAAAGAAAACACTTGGATATTTGATTAGCATGTGAGACTTGTAATAATTAGTCGAAGGCTTTCAATCCGAATTTTGCAAAGGAGAGGTTATGAATTTGAATGCAAAGATGGGTATGTTTTTCAAGCTTTAAAACCCAAAACCAATCTTTTCTTTTTCTTACCCTTATGGAAACTACTCCTCGTATATTGCATAATGGGGTCATGTCTGACAAGAAGGGTACTCAAAAAGCTACTCTATCCGAAAAATTATGGATTAGAGAAGGATTTGAGGAATTCTACAAAGGGCATTTTCCTTCACATTTAGATAAGATGATAGGGAAGCATCTTAATTGAATACTATTCTCTATATAATCAAAAATAATTTTAAACATATATAAGTATGTGTTTACTATTGAATTAAATGTTTGGATATATAATTAAGTTCGGATGTTGATTTACTTGATTTTGTATATCAAGAATATCATAGCAATCTTAAGCTTAAATTATCTACTTAACTAAGGAAAATATTTTCTGCCATGTCACTTATGGACCCAAGAAACCATGCACACACCAAACCATCTTTGACAAAACTTGGAAAAAAAAAATAATCGATGAGACAAGAGTCATCCCAAAGATTCTAAAGAAGTCATAATAGCTATCAAAATGAGCATTTCGTTTCCATGACAAGGATAGGCTCAAAGTCTTTTTGATCCCCTCATTTGGATTTAAGATCAACTCGTTGGTGCTTTTCAAGGGCCTTCAAAAACAAGTGTGGGACAAGCACTTCAATTATTCTAGTTGTGCTTTCCGGAGAGATAGACGAGTCATTCTTCACCCTTAAGAAAAAACACAATAGCCAAATATTCAACAATTTCAGCTCTACCTAAAACACATTTTTGACTAGTGCATTTTCAATTTGATTTATATATATAGATTAAATTATACAATTAGTCTATGTACTTTATCAAAAATATATATAACTTTAGTTTTTATATAATAATTTATGTAAATTAAATTTTTATATTTTTTTAATTTATTAATTTTAATCTAGACCCTTATCGTGCAAAAATTACAGTAGTGCAGAAGTAAGCAAAAATAATTTAATTGTAAATTGAAACCTTGTATTGTAATTATGGTAGTAGAGAGGTAAACGAAAATGATGATAGTGACTACCAGCAATTGATTTGTAATACAAAGATTTAATAGAGTACAAAGATTAATAGCATAATTTGACCGTTTGTCTACAATTTAAATATTTTTTCCTTTCTCTTTTCCAAAAAAAAAAATTATTGAAACAAATCTTAACCGAAGTAAATAATGTACTAGTCTCTCTCTCCTCCTCATAAAGTTATTCCACATTTTATCAGCATAATTATTATTGATCATCTTTCAAAGAATCTGATGTTGATATTGGAAGTTTTGCTTCTTTTCATCTTCTTCCAATTTGATGGGTTTTGCTTAAAAGTTAAAAGGATGAAGTTTGAAATAAATTTGCTAATTATTCCGTGTCATTCTCATTATATCCAGTTTCAGAATGTTGAAAGAAAATGAAAGATACCCAATTTGAAAGTACAAAAAAATAGTTCCAACATTAGCTAGGGTTTGAAAGAAATTTATTCTATGTCATTATCATAATTAGGTTGCCAAATTATACATATCTTTGAAATTGAGAATTAAACTAAAGTATTATTATAAGCTTAATGCATTGTCTTGAGTTTTGATTATGAGTACATTTCCTATTGCAGCTATAGGGATAATGCCTGCTCGATAATTGAAAAGCCAAATAAAGCTTCACCATCCACATAATTTTGAGTTTGAAATTTCAGATCCATCTAATTACATGGTTATTATTTAATTTTGTCCTTTTTTACTTATGTCTTTATACCTTTTGGGAATGATGCACTTTCTAACTTTGTATAGAATTGCAACAATTCATCAATTACTCTCATTAAACCATATATAGTTTTTTAGTTTGGCCTAGCTACTTAGGTGCCTACATCACCTGCAAAAAATGGTCTTGAAAATCAAGCAACATTAGCTTTTTCTAGGGATAACAAGAGGGATTCCATTGCTTGCAGAGTTGAGACTTTCCAAGCTACATTTCTTGGAAGGATTAGGGAGAATATAGAATAAAGAAACAGCTCTGTCACATTTGTTTTCATCTAGAAATTAATAAGATATTTTGTGTGTGAGGCTAGCTCTTGTTTAATTTTTTGGCATATATGAAATCATAGAACACATGGCGTTGAAGTCACCAATCATGTGGCGACATATGTTCATATTGTGCTTCAATAATTGTTCTCTTACCATATTTTAGTGTTTTTCCATTTGGAAACAAAGAAAGAGGAGTTGAACTTTGAACGAAATAATTGAACTATATCAAAGGGTAATATTAATTAAATCAAATTTAGATTAATTAATTGTTACACCATATAACAAGGTTTTATAAAAGTACAAATTCTCAAAAGCTCGGCTGTATTTTTTTAATTTTTTTAGGTCCAATTAATTATAGCACATATAGTAGTAGGAGGCATGATTTTTAGAATAAATTACACTGTTACTCAAGACTTATGTCCATTTTCATTTAATCATTAAGCTTTAATTTATACCATTGAAGTCACGAAATGAAATTTTTTAAAATTAATCACAACTAGATATGTATATATATGAAAAAAAAGTATGATGCAAGCCGAGGTACCGAGTAATATTAAAACAACTGTAAGAACCTAAGCAACAAATGCCACCTATGAACAAAAGCCAAACAATATTATTTGTGTTGCTAGCTTTTTGTTTTGGGTGTGATTTAATTCTGATTTCAGTGCTAAATGATTTTGCTTTGATTTTGTTTTGTTTCGTAAAGTGTTTAAATAATCCCTTACTCGGATGTTGGCTTGCTGTCTATCTAATTTTAGCATTGATCTAACTATGTATTAATTTTTTGATAAATAAAAAAGGTAATCTATTTGATTGATAAAAAAAAGAAAAAGAAAATTCATTATAAAATATTTTTAACAAAATAATAAAATTAAAAAGTAAAAATATCTTTAATAACATTGCAGAGTATAATACAATCGGATTGTATAGTAATCTTACTTGCAAAATAAATATTATAATATAATTTAATTAAGTATATAACAAAAAATGTATTCTCACTTTTCTCATATTAAATATGATCAAATAGTATTTCTGAATTGTCGAAACTAGGACCGCTTAATTCACTTGGCAGCTCCATGATGTTGAAGTAACAAAAGTGCTTGATGAGAATTGTATCTAATTCTATATATCAAGAGTTGAAGATTCTTAAAGGTAGCAAATAGATGTCGAAACTTGGAAATGATCTTGAAGAACCGTCTCTCTAAATTATCTTCGAGTCGTAATCAAACATTTTCGATTGAATTCCACCACTTAGTGGAGCAGTCAAAGCTGGCAACCTAGCTACATATCAATCTTAATGCTTATGCTGAGATACTTCTATTGATCCATCTCTACCATGGCAACAGCTAGAAAGTGGTTCTTTGGGTATATGTGAATGGTCACATCACATTCAACTAGTGAACAAATTAAACCTTTTCTTTTTCCAAATTAAAATGACAAGATTTCTTTCGGAATAAATTACGGATTGGAACTTCAATTACACAGTAATCACGCACTAAAAAAGGGTTAATGGATTCGTAATAATGGAATCCCCATGATCAAGCAAAAGATTCTCAACGTGTTAGCGATTGATATTTGCCTCTTGTTTCGACAAAACGAATTGTCTACATTCAACTAATTAATTAACTATTGGCTTATAAAATCTAATTAATAGGTGAGGCAATGAATAGGTGTTCCTTTATAGATAAATTAATAAATAGGGATTAGTGTCTACAATTACAAACCCATTTAAAATTTAAAGAGACTATTGAAAATGTTCTAAATACATGATAGATATTAACAAAATACAGTTTTGTTCCTATTATTTGTCCATCACTTGACTTCGCACAATTTAATATTTAAATTCAATGTAAATTTTTCCAATTTATTAGTGAATCAATCAATGTGTAAATAAGAAAGTTTCATCAGTTTGGGTCAAAATTGAGAGGCGAAATAGCATTTTCAAATGAGTGACTATTCTATTGTAAATTTTGCAGCCATGGCATTTCCCTTTTTAACAAGCCTTTTTGCTTTCTCAATTTTAAATCCTTGGTGAAATCAAAATTTCAATCCTTGTTGTAACAAATCATTAAAGTTTTATTGCTAATTAATTAACTGACAAAGTTTTATAAGAATGGCAGGGTGTATATGTGACTATATGGGGTTAGGTTCATAAAGTGTCGGCACATCCATTCAAAACAACAAAGGGGGCACCTTGCTAAAGGGAATCTAATTACATAAAAATGACTGGGGTGAAATATCAAGGAGAGAGTGTCCTAATTTCCCAAGAAGTGGAAAAAGAAAGAACAAAGGAAAGAAAACGAATTCAAAGATACCCTCTCTCCTTAAGGGTTAAAGCCCTTTCTTTCTTCCTCATTCATTGGGAACAAAAGACAGGAATTAGATACTGATTGTCCACCCACGAATGGCAGTACTTTTTTTTTTCTTTTCTTTTTTTTGTTGTTGGCTGAGAGGATATATGAGTGGTCGAGCCATGTTAAGATTATCATAAAGAAAGCATTTGACTGTCATTATAAACGTATTTCAATTCAATTACTTATACACTCCATTCAATTTTTTGGGATCATGAATAAATGAATAATGAAGGAACCTTATTCCCCTTCAATAAGGATGGAGGAGAAGCAATAACCGAGAGAATTTTGAGTCAGAGGTGGTCCTTTAAAGAGATAGATTAAATTATTATTTTTACTAGCACTCCCCTTCCACTATATAAACAACCCAAATTTCATCACAGAGATGCACGACAAAAACTTAGTGCAATTCCCCCCCTCTTCTATTTCTTGTGACAACCCTTCTTGTTACATCCAATCCATAGAGGAGAGGGTCTCAAAGGGACAATAATGAAGGTATGAATACTACCAGTTTCTTTTCTAAGTAATATGTAAGTTTAGTTATCATGTTGTTTTGTTCATTAAATAAAGGATTAATTTCTTTGTGCATGCATGTAACTCTATTATTTGATTAATTTCAGGCTAAAGATATAATTCTTGAAAGCTAAAGAGTAACACATAAATTTATGCATAATATATGGAGTAAATAATTCTAATGAAAAAAAGAAGAAGATAAGTTATATATAAGTATGTTCAATTAAAGAATCTATTAAATATTTTTTTTAAAATTAAAAAAAAGGAGATTCAAATCGAATTTTTTAAATAAAAAAATTATATACCAATAAATAAATCAAATATTCGTGTTATGCTTTAAATTTACTTGTATGTATAATTTATTAAAATAACTTGCATGTGCGTCTCTATAACGTAAAACTATCGTGTATAAGTTATTCTTTTGAAGAAGAAAAACCTCCAGTGAAACTCAGATTCATGCTTGCTGTTTAGAAACAATCAAATCAACGTATACTCTTCCAAAAATTTTTGCACTCCAACTCTTGCAGGTTGCTAATTTGTTTATTAAATATTCCAAGTATGTTTTGTACATAAACAAGTTTTCGAAAACAATAGATTATCAACTTTACCGAACAAACAACAACACTTGTTCCAAAACAAAAAAAAAACTGTACCCAACAAACAATAAAAACAAACAGCATTTATAGTAAAATAACGTCATCTTTTCTGGGTAAAGAGATTGATAATTGAGAAGAGACAGGAAAGAAGAAGGGTGGGTAAGAAATTTACAACCATTTACTCGTAAGAATATATAGTTAATTAAGCTTGCCCAAAGATTTTTTCTTTTATAACCTACTATGGTACTAATTAGCAGAGCCAAAAGCCGGTTAGCGATAGGAGTCTTGGAAGTTTAATTACTAGTTTGAACAAAGGTACAACTGCCACATGTAAAAAATGAAGCGACCCGACCTAAAACGGTGAGCCAGAGACTTTCTGTATTGGACTCTAGACTGCTACAAGAAACTAGAAAGTGTAGTTATGTCTGACTGTTGAAATTTTACAAGGAGAGTTGTAGCTCGTAGGCAAAAAAGTGCTATACCCTCTGGTGGGGTAGGCCCAGATTGGTTGGAAGGATTTGCGATATTTCTTGAATTTCATAAACACAAAAAGAGAGAGAGAGAGAGAGAGAGAGAGAGATCGCTATACGTGTGCTAGTGAGTGGTTTGGGGCAAAGGTATGGTGGGGAGAGCGTTTGACGTAAAACGCGTAGTCTTACGGCATTTGGACAACGTGCTAGTTTCTGCACCTTTCTCCCAACCCCCGGCAGTTATATATACTCCACCCGTTCCTCATTCTGCACCCCAAATTCAATTCTACTGCCTACTCTTCTCTCATAGCTTTCCATCTGTTAAAAGACACTTCCCCGGGAGAGGGAAAAAAAACTGCCCTGTTGTCGTTTTTGAAGCACTAAATCTATTTGGGTTTTTGTGACTATTGGGAGGTGTGAAATCTCAGTGTTAGTAACGGCAGTCACTGCTAGACATACAGCCGAACTAAACCTTGATACATCAGAATTCAGAGACCCACCAGCCTTAACTCTCTTAAATTCTGCTTCTGTGTTATGATAAATTTTTGGGTAGACAGTGTGCACAACCTTTGAGAGTAGATTTTACAAGGCAACAATACTAGTAGAAGCTTTTCCTTTATCAGAAAAGAAAAACCAACTTATTAGTTTGTTGATTTCTTTCTTCAACAAAAGATGGCAGAGAACGGTGCGGGAAAGAACCACCTTCAACACAACCAAGTTTTTGACGTCTCCATTGATGTGCTTCCTCAAGGTGGCTCCAAATGCCTTGATGAAGATGGTCGTCTCAAGCGAACTGGTAAGTTCCAGGAAATTTTTTGACAAGATTCTTTTGCTTCTCTGTTGCTTTGTTTTAAAAAAGTAAATTCATTCTACTTTTGATAAAGTTCAACAGCGGGAGGAAAAAGAAAACAAGTTGTTGTGTATTTACTAAACTCTGTGCGTTACTGTTTTTCCTTTGCCAGGAACTGTATGGACCGCAAGTGCTCATATTATTACAGCTGTGATTGGTTCTGGTGTCCTATCCCTGGCTTGGGCCACTGCTCAGCTTGGATGGGTTGCTGGTCCAGCAGTGATGTTTTTGTTCTCTTTCGTAACTTACTACACCTCTACTCTTCTTGCTGCCTGCTACCGGTCTGGTGACCCTATCAATGGCAAGAGAAATTACACTTACATGGATGCTGTCCGATCCAATCTTGGTAAATTAAAGTAACTTTTCAATTGCATTAGCAAGTGGGGTTCTTCTAAAACTCTTAAAAGTTAATGTCTTTGTTCTTTTCTGTGTTTGCAGGTGGGTTTAAAGTCAAGATATGCGGGTGGGTTCAATACTTGAACCTTTTTGGAGTTGCCATTGGGTACACAATTGCATCATCAATCAGCATGATGTGAGTTTCCAACTTCAGATTTTTATTTTATAGAAGAAACCAATGACATTTGCTTTCTTGTTTAGTTGTTTATTGATTTGTTTGAGCTAACAGATTTTTTTTTTTTTTGGTTTTGATATAACAGGGCTATCAAAAGGTCTAATTGCTTCCATGCCAGCGGTGGCAAAGATCCATGCCACATGAATAGCAACCCTTATATGATTGCTTTTGGTATTGTTGAAATCATTTTCTCTCAAATTCCTGGCTTTGATCAATTATGGTGGCTCTCCATTGTTGCTGCTGTCATGTCCTTCACTTACTCAACAATTGGACTAGGTCTTGGAATTGCTAAAGTAGCAGGTAATAACAGCTTCCTCAGAAACTTCAAATGCGTTTTAATCTTGAGATAATTTTTGGAAAATAAATTTGGTATAAGAAACTGATTTAAGGTGTTTTTGTTTGGTTAATTTATCAGAAACTGGAAAAGTTAGGGGAAGCCCAACCGGAATAAGTGTTGGAACCGTTACTCAAGCCCAGAAGATATGGAGGAGCTTCCAGGCACTTGGAGACATAGCTTTTGCCTATTCTTACTCCCTCATCCTCATTGAAATTCAGGTATTTAATTTCATTCTGTCAATCTAGTTAATCTAACACAAAATGACTTGTTAACTTGATAGGACCATAGAACTTGAACTTAACAATATGATATTTTTACAGGATACACTCAAGGCTCCACCATCAGAATCCAAGACAATGAAAAAGGCATCTTTGATAAGTGTTTCAGTGACAACCGTCTTCTACATGTTGTGTGGTTGCATGGGCTATGCTGCTTTTGGAGACTTGTCCCCTGGAAACCTTCTCACTGGTTTTGGATTCTATAACCCATTCTGGCTCCTTGACATTGCTAATGCTGCCATTGTAATTCACCTCGTCGGTCGTCCAAGTTTACTGCCAACCCCTTTTTGCCTTCATTGAGAAAAAAGCAGCAGAAAAGTTCCCAGATAGTGAGTTCATCACCAAAGATATCAAGATCTCTATCCCAGGCTTCCGCACCTACAATCTCAACCTCTTCCGATTGGTTTGGAGGACACTATTTGTGATCACAACAACTTTGATCTCTATGCTTCTTCCCTTCTTTAATGATATTGTCGGACTCCTTGGGGCTCTTGGATTCTGGCCCCTCACAGTTTACTTCCCAGTTGAGATGTACATTTCAAAGAAGAAGATACCAAAGTGGAGCACAAGATGGCTCTGCCTCCAAATCCTCAGCATTGCTTGCCTTATTATCACTATAGCCGCAGCTGCCGGTTCTATCGCAGGGGTTGTTCTTGATCTCCAGTCATATAAGCCCTTCTCGACCGGCTACTAGTTCAGTAGAATTGAACTGGTATCGCACTACTGGTGGACAGCTCAAAAAGCAAAGAAAACGAATCTTTAGGATTAAAAGAGGTTCATGTTCATGTTCATATCAAGCCTAAATTGTTGTTGTTAATTACCTCTACTCCTACGCAGTTTCTTTTGTTCTCTACTGTACAACTAAATGGGGGGCCATGTGTCACCATTTGAACTTGTAACTTTCCCTATCACTCAATGCAAAATGGAAAAGTTTGAGCAGGAGAAGTCCTATGCAGGCCACTGTATATTGAACTTTTATGGTGCAATTTAAAAATGTTACTCCGTGCCAAAATTGCTCTGTAACTAGTGGGAAATCCTCATTTCTTCTTTTGGAATGATTGAAACTTGAAAGGCAACTGCTGTTAAACTAAAACGGGCAAGGGAAACCTGTTTCCTGCAAAATGGCAACGCCATTAACACCAACACCATTGGAAGTGCCCATTTCTATTCAACACTGACACCCGCGTGTGTGCACACAGAGAGAAAGTCCATTCTGCGGAAAGGGTTGGAATGGAATTCATCAACCCAAGTCAAGTGATCGGATGGTGGGCAAGAATAAAAAGCAGAATTGGGGCCACACTTGTTTTATGATTGAGGATTAAAGAGATAGGTTCTTGTTACCAGTCAAGGCCAAAAGGATCAGATTTTGATTGCAGCTAATCCATAACTTTCAATGTCACTTTGAAGATTGATCCTCCCATGGTTGAAAGCAACAACTACCTATGAGCAACCGGCTGGACAGTTTAAACCCAGGGAAAGCCACAAATTTTGGTGTTGTAAAAACTAAACAGCTGGAGAAACTGTTTTGTTAACTAGGATTTTTTGATCCTATGATGCTATATTCAGGACACTAATTAAAGCAAACCGTTTAATGAAATTTTTATTATTCAGTTGACTTGTTAGTGATAATTATCTTCAAGGCAAAATAGCCACAGGACCAGTCTCTCATTTCGGACTCTAGTCCCCTATTTCTTCTCCGGTGATGACAAATATTTTACATTATTTAGAATAACCTTTGTCGTATGTATATGCCACTAATTAAGATTCCGATTGCTTAATAGTTTGGTTATTTGTTATTTATTATTTATCCTACTCATTTGATATAATATTTTTAAAAATTAGATAAATATTTATTCTTTTATTGTGAAAATTAAAATTTTTATTTTGAGTTAAATAGTTTATCAATTTATTAACTATTATTAGCCACAATGTCATTTATTATTTTATACCCTGCATGATGTTAGCTAGATTGTAAAAATTTCATATGTTTATATTATCATATCACATTCCTATTCATTATGACACTCTAATATATCATGTCACTATTATGTAACACAAAATAATAAGTGACATTTTGACTAATAATTAGTCAATTGTTAAATATAAAAATTAAAAATCTATTCAAGGGCAAAGGGAGAGGAGTGAGGGCGGCCACCTCTCAGTTTTTAATTTTTTTTATTTTTATGTATATAAAATTTAAAATATCTAACTTTGCCACCTCAAAACAAATTAATTGAATTGGTTTGGAATAGTGGTAAGAAATTTAAGTTAAATTTTAAAAGCTTAGGTTAAATTCTTACAATTTATTGATTTGATTTGATCACTTATGTAATATATCATACAGTCATTCATTGACATAAAAAACTAAAGAACGTTATTAAAATACTTAGAAAATTTCAATAAATTTATCTTACTTTTGTCAGATTAAATAGATATAATGTGAACTAGTCATGATTAATTCAAAAATTGATTTTTATTTCTAGAAAAGATCTTGAGAAGACAATGTTGATCTTCCGATTCTTGACACATCAACTATGAAAGTTCATTTAATATTAATTTTTTTTATTTTATGTCTATTTATATTGATGAATCTGAAAACCTATATTCAAATTGTTAATGAAATTTTATGTTATAATTTAATTTTGTTTCAAAAGTAATTAATTTTTTTACTCCGAATCGAATTATTGATCTAGTTCATGACTCAATTTATGATCTTGTATAATTACTCTTTAGCCGCTCTCATACAAAATCTTAGACTCGTCACTATGTCTATTTGATTTTAATAAAAATATAAAAATTTAATTAAATATAATAAAAAATAAAAAAATTTTAAAAAATTAAATATTTTAAGATTTTTTTATATATTAGCTCGAATCATTTTCTACTTTTTTTCCTTTTCCATTTTATTCTTTTTTAACAAAAAGTAAATAAATAATAATAATTAAATGAAGTCTAAATAATACCTCACTCAAATGAACCATTTGTTAATTTAAATTATGTTGAGAAATGTGGAATTTGGTTTTTATTGGTTGAGTAAATCAAAAGGCCAAGAATAAATGGTTGTCATTAATTTTGGTTCTTAAGTAGCAAAAGTTATCTCAGGTTCGTTCCACAAATTATTCCATACCAACCCTACCTATATTATTATATATTTATTGTTAATTACTACTTAGCAGTAGCCATTACAGCCGTAAGCAGTCTATGTAGAGTGCTACTTGGCTTTCTGCATTAACGGTTGCAGCACGTTTCTGATGCACGATGATTTAAGCGGCGGTAGCGAGGAGGAGGTAACCACCCCAGCCGCCAAGCGGAGGCTGGTGGACCCCTTGAAGAGTAAGTGGGTTGGGTTGGTAGTGGTCATCAGTGGGTCTTGTTGGGTGTCCTTCCCTCGTTTCCAAAGGTTTCTTTCTTTATCGCCTATTTAATTTCCTCCAGGCAATCATGGAGTTTTAGAGAAGAATCTCCAAGAATAGGGGGAGGGGGGGATTTCGGATCCTTTATTCTAGTATTTCGTATTTTATTTTCAAATGAAGTAATTATTTGTACAAGAAGTTAACAGACCATGATTGATTTTCAGAACCCAAATTATGATTTGATTGTTTTCTTTGCAAGATGGAATGGATTTAAGTCATGGATTTACTAGAAATCAACTGATGATTCGTTGTATGAAATTGGGAAATTTCAACATTCTAATTGAAGAAACAACCAAGAGATTTCACCCCCCCGGGCTATTTATTCCTTTAAGCTTTATATTGTCCATAGATATTGCCTTCCTGTCTCTTGGTTTCTTGGTTAATAATCATTGTGATGTGGGTTTTGCTGTTGATATGTTGTTCTGCCTCTTAACATTTTTAAATCAATCAAATCCGAGGTAAGACGTACATTCCTTGCAACCATAGCATCAATAAGTGCTGATTCCACGATTAAGGCAACTAATCAGGAAAAAGAACTATTACCATTATGAGTTTTTGATCCTGAATTTTTCACCTACTTTTAACATTTCAAGTGGCTTACAGCTCTGGTTTCCTGGTACAAGTGTTGGGTTCAGTTCACCCAAGAACTCTTTCAAATCGAAGCATTCCATGTAATACTTCCTAATAGGCTAACACCAATGAATATTAACCATACTAAACACCACAGACTCTAACCTTTCAACAGCTTTGATCCCATTGTACAAGCAAGAAAAGCTTTCATAGTTACGCATTCGATCCTCTCCTTCCCCCGCATAGCTGAAGCGCTTTATCTAAATATTGAACTCTTGCTTGGTTTACCAGAAAATAATATTCATTTAACTTTTTGTTGATTTTCATTTACTTGTGCAACTGACCTCCAACAGCCTCAACCTAGTTCAATTTAATTAGTCCTATCAAGCTGATTTGATGCAAGAAATAGTAGCCAATGAGTATGGTCAAATGACAAAACTATGCCTTGGACCTCTGCTATAATTGGCAGGCATCACCATTCAATTTATATTCCACAACGATAATAATAAGGTAGCATTAAAATGGGACAGCATTAACTTTATTCAACAAATTGAAGGCTCACAGAAAAAATAATTACTGATACAATTAATCTGAAATTACAAGAAAGGCAGCTTGTGTGCTTGCATACAGAAAAACAATCAATGAAACTAATGAAGTGGAATCAAAACCACTCAAGCCCAACAAACATGAACAAGAGAAGAACAATCTATAGCTTCAATAAAACATGCCATGGTGCAGATTCGATAAACATCGTGAAATCTACTCACTTCCTGAAGATACATAAATTTACAGTCATACATGAGAAAATTTACTCCTTACAAAGCGCCTCTTAGCTTTCAATTATAGAATTTTGCTCACCAGCAATGTGCTGCTTGGACGGTGTCATCTTCCTAAAACCATAACACATTCTTGCATCTTTTGTTGTGAAACAAATCTGCATGAGTGCCAAAATAAAATGGCTTCATTCTTCAAATGAGTTTCGTTCCAGTTTTTAAGAAAGTTCTTCCTTGTTGAACTTGTTCCAAGCTTCCTATTTCAATGCAAACAAAATAAGATATGAAAAACACAAGAGCCATTGTCAATCAACAATAGTTGTATATAGAACTAGATAAAAGAAGGATAACTATAGTTTGTATGACAATGATTATAAAATCAGCAAACTATAAAGGTGACCAAAATAAACATGATAGAGAAAGAAAAATGAAGTGAGATAAAAGAAGTCCAGTTTGACCATTGAACCCTCCCTAATGAATGCAAAAAGTCCAAAATCACAAAATTTCTAAAGGACAAAAAGCAAATGTCAAGCATACAATGCCCAATTAATAGTTCATTTCAGAGTCTTGGAAGAAAACAAAAAAAATTATAAGCTTATTCCATGGGGAGGAAAGGAAAAGAAACTATAAACGTTTCCACTCTATTTGGTAGGAAGGAAGAAAACAGACAGAAGAGAAAAAGATGAAGAAAGAAAAGGAAAAGGAGACTTAGGAGAGGAAAGATAGTTCTTTTTTCTTCCTCATGTTTGCGTTAAGGATGGAAAATAGAACCAAAGAGAGAGATTAGAGGTAAAATTATAAGTAAAATGGTTCTCCCACTTTTGGGAGGAGTGGATTTGGAAGGAGGAAAAAGTGCAAATCCGTCAATTTTCCTTCCCTCTTCCCATTCCCCTCCTACCAAATGAAGAAAAGGATAGAGAGAAGAAGCATTTTCCATCCACTCCTTTTGTTTCGACTTTCCCTCCTACCAAACACAATGTAAAAAAGCAAAAAAGAAAAGGATATCTGGCACACACATTTGGTTAATACCAGAAAAGATAGCAAACAATCACAGCATGTTTGGTTGGAGGGAAAGGCTATTCTTTTTTCCTCCTTCATTATTTTGTTTGGTTCACAGAATGATGATTCCGAGAGAGGTTGAAATAGCTATTACCAACCTCCCCCTCGACAATAGTTATTCTGCACAGGCTGGATGGGCTACAAAAATGCCCTTGACTATTTTGTGAAATTACTATCCTATATATAAAAACCTTTCATTTTCTCTTTTTCTTCTCTCACTAGCTCATCCACCTCTCTCTTCTGTCTAAATTTCCTCCACCGCCGCCATCCTCTAGCTGCAATGGCTAACCGACACCACCAATGGCCAAATATGGCCACGAGAAGCGCCAATCTAGCACTCTAGCGGCCTGATCTGGCATACCATTGTGCTGGCCACATTTCTGATAGTCCACCGGCAAGAAAGGAAAGAAAAGAGGAAAAAGAGAATGAAAAAAAAAGAAAATAGAGATAAAAAATAAAAAATTATATCAAAATTTTAATTATAAATTAAAAAAATTCATATTTCAAATTAAAAATCATATTAAAGTGTTAATTATAAATTATTAATATTTTAAATAAAGTAAAATTTTTTATTATTTTAATATTTTAAAAATGAAAAGAAAAATTTAAATTTAATTAATATTTTATTAATATTTTAAATAAATTAAAAAATTAATATTCTAAATTAAAAATCATATGTTATAATAAAAGGTATTTTCATCTTATCACCTATTCTTTTTATTATTCCATAACTACTTTATTAACCAAACATTGAAAATAATGTCAGGATGACAATTCCATTTTATAAACCAAACTACATAATAAATGTTCTTGCCTTAATCTATTCCCATGAAATAATTATTCCATTTCATGAACCAAATGTGCTGTGAAAGCTTTATAATTTTATCAAATGCAAAATTAAAGGAGAACCGTTTAGGCCTTTTATTTTATTAGGATTAATTTATTCAAGGTTATATTTGGTATTTTATGTCTTGTTAGGATTTTGCATTTAGTTGTAAATACCCATGTTATGTTAGTTTTAATTAGGTTTTGGATTATTACATATTGATTGAGATTTTAAGATATTGCTTATTGAGATTTCCTCCCCCTATTGATTCCTCCAGTTTTCTCCCCTGATTTCCTCTGTTTCTTCCCCATTTTGCTTCTGTCTATTTCTTATATTCCCTCTACTCTTTCCCCTACTTGTTCAACACAAAAATACTCAACAGTTATTTGTTTTTAACTATATGAAACAAAAGAAGATGAATGGTTGTCATAGAAAAGCTGAAAAACGGAAGAACAGAAGTAGCACAAAACCTTAGGCAGATGTGAAGAAAAATAGGAATGCCTACGAAACTTGGAGTTGACACGTATGCTTGTATATAATAAACCCATTAAAACAGTAAAAAAGAAGGCCATACCCAGGGCAGAGAACCTCGGGGGCTTGACACATATGCGGGTATATAATAAACATATTAAAACAGGAAAAATAAAAGGCCATACCCAGGGCAGAGAACCTTATAACTCCCCTGCCCCACTTCCATGTCAAGGACTACCATCTACTACCAAGTACCATCCCTAACTGATCCCTGATTTTCAAAATGAAAAATCCATCCCAAAGGAATAAGTTTACTCAAAGACCCATCACTATGGTTAAGTACTGGGTAGATTTTACATTCCTAGACACACCACACAAACATCAGATTTTTGAACTTGGTCTCCCAAATCCTTCAAAGAGGACCAACATGATTTGTGCATTGAGGCTATGACTCATGCTAAACTAAATGATTATGGTAGTGAAATTCATACAGTACCTTGAGAATATCAAACACCTTTTCAGCAATATATTTCTGTTCAAGAGTGGCACCTTTCTGCTGAACCTTATCAGGATGGACACATAATGTGGCCTTTCTATAAACTTTTTTAACAGAGCCAGAAGTTATTAAATCAGTCAGCGAAATTGGCTCCCAACCACATTCAGGCCAAAGTACCTGTTTGTCACAGTAAAAGGTTAGTTATGAAAACCAAGAAGCCACAAATTTTATACATTTAATAATGATTTCAAAATATTAAAATGATAATTTCTTATTAGGAGGTAAATGCAGAGCATAGGAAATGATGAGAACACACCTGTTGCAATGATGATAAAAGTGCACGCATATTGCCTTCCTTTCCTGCAGCCCAGCGTTTTATCTCAAAATCTATAGCTTCAGCAATCCTCTATGAAAATTAAGATTAAAGCAAACTATTAAGTCATCAAAATAAGGAATTCATGATATATAGGAAATATAGTGCCAAAGCAAGTAAAGTGCACACGAGCATGAAGAATTAAAACCCCCAACTGCTAATATACAAAATTGAACTACTTACACGTCTCTCTTCTTGCTCATGCTGTGTTTGACGGTCACGCTGGGTCATATCAGCAACTGCTCTTGCCTAGCACAAAAACAATCCAGAACTGTTGAACTATGTCTTCAAACAAAAAATATATATAATCTAAATTTTTTAAAAAAATGAGAAGGATAGAACAATAGAGGTTCCAACAGAAGAGTTTGCCAGACATTTTTGCCAGCACATGCAGCATATCTGAATCAAAATGACACAGGTAAGTCTCACCACAGGCCCAAAAGGGTCACTTATTCAGTTGGTAAGAAGTTTGAGTACCATGGTGGTCCAATATAGACGAGTATCAAGCTCAAAATGGCCAAAACAGTATAACATGAATGTAGCAACAAATGTCCAGGAAACACATCTTTTATCTCATTTTATGATTACTAAAACTGCTTTAGTCATAAGTCCATGGAAGAGAAAGATCCTTGGCATTCTTCGATCTTTCCTGGAAAATTAGAGTTGTACCCAGTTGGCACCACCTTAGTGCCCTTAATTTGTTCAGTCTTCACTTGTGTGCGTATATGTGAGTTTGAGAAAAAGACATACACATCAATGTTGACTCCCATATGTGCTTCTCTTCTCATCAGCACATATCTTCTTATACCTCGACTAGTTTAATTTAAGCCTATCCATGAAAAAAATAAAAATAAGCCAAATTTAAGGTAAGAATATATACACACCACTCGATCCTGGGTCCTTTGGTGACGTCCCAATCTGGCTCTTCGTCTTTCTTCACTTTCACCATCAACTTCCTCAAATTCTCCAAACATTGGGGCAGCTTTTGGGAACAAAAATTATGAAAGAGATTAACATCAAAGAGATACAGTGCAAAGATAATTTACAGAGCTGGACACAATCCATTTCAATATTTCAGCAATAATATACCTCCAAAAATTGAAGAAAAGTCATCTACTCCATTCATCATAGTAGCAGGAGAAGCCTTCTTTGCAGTGGATGATGCCCCTGCAGATGTCTTTTGCTGTCTCTGGTGTGCATTTGCATCAAACATGGGATCCTGATAAGCATAACAGAAAGAATCAATAACAATAGCAGTTGTTGGAAATGTGGTATTACTTTTTACATCTATAGTGCTCACCAAAGTTGTTGCCCTTGACTTTGGTGCACTACTTGATCTGGAACTCACACCAAAAAAGGATTCCAGATCATCTGCTCTCTTCTCTTGACTCTTTCTTGTAGCATCTTCAGCTTCTTTAGATCTACTAGCCTTATTAGACACCCTGCCCATGGCAAAGTCCTCAAGTTCGTCTATAGGAGATGCACCTGAACTATTTACTGCATCATGAATCATCTCAATGTTACTAAGGTAATGATGGAATGGCAAAGAAAAATGCACATTGAGCTTTATTTTTGTTAATGGATGCGGAAGAACCTTTATCTGCCTTCAAAACTTGTGCTGGTTTTGGAGGGGGCCTCAATGATCGGGAAGCATTTGAGGAACCAAGAGGTTTCGTCCCTCCAGATTGATTGAGCATGCTGAATTCTTCTAGTGGATCTGTGGGGGTTTCTGAGGAATCATATGCCGAGCTTGAAACTGACTCTAAGACTATGAAAGGGTCCTCTGTTGATTTGAAGGTTGATTTGGTGGTCTTAATGTTCGTCCTGCAAGGCAAAGAATGAATTTTCAAATAAAGATTCCATGTTTTACATACTAACAACTAATCATATAGAAGTTACTATGTCACAACATCCTAATGCAAATATGTACATTTAATGTGCAATAAAAAGCCAAGTTATTGTTGAAAACAAATGCTAAAGAAAACACTCAGAAGATAATAACTTCAATATGACAATATCCTTTCCTTCCTCACTTGGACCACTAACTCACCAAATTACCACTGCAATAGTTCCTATGAATGTATGGCAAGTTAAAGATTGCAGGACACAAGTGGCAGCAGTTTTAAGTTTTGGAAGCCAAATATACAAAATTCATAGTGATGACAGTATTTTTAACTTCACTAAAGAAGTAAAGCCTTTTGATCATCATGCGATTCCATAATTATAATTATAAGCCCTTTCCCCTGTCCATTTCAATAAAGTAAGCCTCATCCCCAACTGCCCATCAAAGCAGCATGTAAGCTGGATTCAGTTACAATTTTGGAAATTTAAACATTGTCAAGCAGTAATTATGACTGGTACAATTGATAAAGACAGGCTCCAACCACCAAAAACAATGGTTGATTAGCATTGTTAATTCTCAAACGATTATTCCAGTTGCCCAGTCAATTAACTTAGCCTGCCCTCAATACTTCGTTAAACTATAAATTTTTCAGATATGAGAGGAATAACACTTGACAAGAAAATGTCACAACAAGGCAGTGCTCAAATCTTTCACTTGATGCTTTATGGATAGAGCAGAGTAACCTTTCATGCATCCAAATTTGGATCAGAACAAAATATTATTACTAAACATATATTATAGCAGAATGAAAGAAATAGTTCTGTACATCAGAGTTTTATGTCACCAAATATTTATCTCATCATAAAGAACATCTACAGACAGCCAGAAATTGTCCATGCTTTGTGACATCACACATTCTTAAAGACTTTAGAGCCACTTCATCCAAACTAATCCCCAAACCCAAAAAATTCACATCAGAAAAAGAAACCCTCAAAATTATGAAAAGAACTGTTATCCCACATTCTATCAATGCACGATATTTTAACTCAATTAAATGTCATTATTATGATCTCCCTTTCGCCAACTGACAAATTATAGACGGAGTCGAACAACAAACAAATCAGCTAAAACTTTGACAATCAAATTTAATAAAGCCAACACTATCAGGCGGTAAATTATATCCATTTTCAATAAATATTAATACCTATTAAACGGAGGACTGGCTCCACCGATCCCGGGTATCAAATCATCAAAACCAGCTTCAGTTTTTCCCGAATCCCACGAATTATTCCTACTAGAACTCTTCAATTTCGCCGCGACACCACTAAAATCACCCAACAAGTCACCTGCTGAACCCTTTTGCTTCGTGGACGAGGCAAAAGACCCGATAATGTCATCATTACTTGCATTTCCTGAGCCAGGCATTCCTCCAAACAAATCATCAACAACGTACAAATTCGTAGAGGAAGACTTTGGACCCGAATTAAACAACATTGAATCCAAATCAAATGAAGATCCATTACTACTATTATTACTCGTATTCGATTGCTTCTTTGTGGTGTTTTCGAATGCACCAAACGCGTAACCATAATCGTCGCCCAACCCAAAAGAATTTTGGGGTTTTTGGTTGGAAAAAAGGTCGTTATCATCAAGCAAAGAGCCGTTACTGGGACTCGAATTCCATGAAGATTTTGCAGAAAATGGCATGGAGCTTCCGTTCAAACCTGTATCGAACCCGAAATTTTGGTTGGTGGACGCGGGGGCCGTGGCGGTGGGTCGTTTGGCTTGCGACATTGGAGCTGATTTTCCTTGCGGTTTTAAACCGTAACGCTCCGTTAAAACGCCAAATTGGTCCATAGTTTTCACTCTCTTTTTACCAAAAGGAAAACAAAGTGGATCGGTTCCTTAAGTAAATCAACTATATGGGTGTTCTCTAAAAATGAATTCCGATAGATCTAAGATGAAAAGTAATCTAAAATGGTAAAATTAATATTAACAAGAGATGTGAATTCGAATTGGGAGCTTATATAATGAGATTTTTTTTTTCTTGGAGTGAAAAATTTTGAGCTGGGAGAGATAGAAATGAGAAGGGGTAGAATGAAAATATGGATATGGTGAAGGAAAAAAATGGCGGGAATTGGCTGATGAAGGAAATCTGAGAGAGGAAAATTTGCGGAAGGAGGAATTGCTGAAATGGAAGAGAAAATTTCGTGGGAGAAGAAGACCAGGAGAGAAGAGAAGTCTTTTCTCTCTGATTCTTCTCTCTCTGCTCCTGGGCGTGTTGTGAGGGATGGTTTTCGAGTCGGTGGGACGGCCAATTGTGGAGCCCACACTCACCGGGTGAGTGGTGGCCCATCATATCAGCCCTTTTCTTTATTATTTAGTAATGACTACCACTATTTCTCTATCTCTTCTCCTTTTTCCAAATTTATCAAAAAAAAAAAGAATATTAGTAAAACTTAATCAAATGCTAATAACAATAACAAGCCTGATATTAAGATTCTTTTTAATATTTAATCCTAATAATAGTAACTCATGTGGATTTTAGCTATTTAAATCAGTTTGGTTTCTCACTTTTCTTAATTTAAATCTTATTCTTAATTTATTTAGTTAAATTTAATTTAATTAGTGTGACAAATAAAAAATTAATAAAAAAATAAAAATTCCATTCGATTTGGTTCAAGTAGAATAATTTCAATTTTTTGTTTCTGAATAAAATTAAGAATGAAACTAAATATTTAATTTCAACATCAAAATTAATCAAACATTACTGTTGGAATCGGTTTTAAAATTTCAATTTGTCCTATATTTGTTGAATTGTGTCTAAGCAGACATGACATAAGAAAGTGTAAATAAATCAAAGATAGACAATAATTATTTTTTGGGTTATTTTTATGTAGTTACAAAATGATAAATCACTTGCTTTAATGTTGTTCATAAATTTAAAACTACTTAATTTTCTCTAAAAAATGCTTAAATTTGTTGCCTCAAAGTTAGTACTTGTCTTTCCTCACTTAATGCCAAAGTTTTGGTCCCTATTAACATGTTTGATAGGGTTAAGTTAGATTATGAATAGAAAAGAAACTTGAGATAGTGGTTGTATAACTTTCATATTTATTTAAATATCTTCTATTTGCTTTTAGTAGATAAAAGATAAAGTGTCATAGATTTTACATTAATAAGAGATGGAGTGAGTTTTGAAAATATAAATATAAGCTTTTTACTATTTATCAGACATAATTTTTAGGTTAAAAATATAAATTTATGATTTCCTCTATGGATAAAGAGCAACCAATGTAACAAAGGTATTTTAAAATGTCTACTCAGTGTAACGAGGGTGTAATGTCTATCCACTGTAACAAGAGTATTGTGGAATGTCACAAATGAGTATCGATACATTGAAAGTTGTTGTGGAATGTCATAGATGGGTAAAATGCCAATGTAATAAAAGTATTGTAAAATGTCAGTAAAGAGCCAGTGTAACGAAAGTATTACAAAACTGGATAAGAAAAAATATCCTAGATCTTACATCAATAAGAAATGAAGTAGGTCTTGAAAATATAAATATGAACTTTTTCATAAATCGCACGTTAGTAAGAAATAAAGTAAATATTAAAAATATAAACATAGATATTTCACCATTTATCAGATATATCTTTTTAAATTGAGAATTTATAAATTTACTTAAACTTTATTTTTATAATTTAAAGACATACCAGATTAGATTCTGATCAGTGACACATGGTGTATATTCTGTCCTTTGAAAATATTTCAATAGAATCACATTAAATGAAAAACAAAAGAAAACAAAAATTATAGAAATATTTTGAAAAAAAAAAGAGAAAACAATGGTCCACAAGTCTTAAATTTTATGATGGAGGCAGCTATGACGGGTGCCAGGACCCTGCATGATTGTCGGCGGTGATTCTCTGGACACGTTACATTTAAATCATGCCTTGCACACTATTGTTGCTGCTAAATTTCCGAAACTTTTCATTTTGTTACTGTTAAATTATCATTTCTGTCTTTCTTAAGGGGGAAAAATAATGGTGGCAACCTAAATTAGGAGTTTTAGTTCAAGCACAATCTCTCAAATTGAATTATAATTTTATTTTTAATATAATATTTTAAAATTTTAAAATTATGTATAAAATTTATATATTTTTATTTTTTATTAAATAAGTTTTTATACTTAATCATTGATTAACTATCATTAATCAAAATATCATTTATCATGTTATATCCATATAATATTAACATAAAAAGTGAAAACTATCATATAACTATATTATTATATTATATCAATATGTAAGTTTTAAATAATGATAATTAATTAATTATTAATTATATAAATTTATTTAATTTAAAATAAAAATATAAAATTAAACATAATAAAAAATAAATGTTTTGGGAATTTTTTAAATAATTAATTAATTTTTAGATATTATGTCTTATTTTTCAATGAAGAAAAGCAAAAGAGTAGGATTCTTTGTTTCTCGTGTGGTGACAGACCATGCCAGCAGCTTTTGCAATGGAGATCTCGTGGGCTAAGAGCTTAGCAAATTCATTTACTCTATTTAATGTATATATACATATAAGTCAAAGTCGGAAACAATTAATAAGTTGCAGAATTAGCAAAGATTTAAATTTAACAGACTTGAAGACAACTAGTATATAGTAGTTGGAATGAGTTATTAGGGATTAAGCTGTACTTTTTCATGGGATTATTTGATCTCTAATGGTAGTATATAAAATAATAATTTTATTGTTAATTGAGTTTTTAGTCTACTTTTTCTTTTCTGACAATATTATTTGATTTTTTTTAATTGAAACTTTTGTACGTTCATTATGTATATACTACCTTAAAATCCCATTGGATTGAAACATAAAACAAAGTAATTAGTATAGGAAACATGGTGGAGACAAGTGCTGATTGTACTCATAATGGAGCTAAGCTGCGATCCTGCCTGGATCTTGCCATGATTGTCGGCTTTGGCCGAAATTAGACGCAGTGAATCTATGAAAATTGGAAGAAGAATGGTTTGTTCTTTTTCTTTATTTATTGGTCTTTGGGCACTGGCAGCGTGAAAAGACTGAACTTTTGGTAATTTTGTCAAAATATAATTTATCTTTCTTAAGAATAACAAGTTGGGCAGCCTAAGAGTTGGACTTTACTACGTTCCAGCAGAATCTCTGAACTTTTAAAATTATGATTTCTTTTTTCTCGGTCTCACACGCTAGCGGGCTAACAGGCAATAGCTCAACCCAGCAGCTTTGCAAGGGAGACCAGGATTTTCTCTGCTTTTAAAGGGCACATGACCTGGAGCACTAGGCCCGTGAGCCAAGGGTTAGGGCTCGCGTCTCAACTGTCATGAATTTCTTGAAACAAGATTGACCCATGCGTGTGAATAACACCTAACCCGGTTTGAGTAATTTGACCACCAAACAACGTATCAAACTCTTAAGCTGGGAAAAACGCAAAAACGTGCACTTTGACCAGCGGCAGCCAAAATTGATACTTCACTGCTTAATAACCAAGCTTTGTGAGAACAGGTCCAACATGTCCCAACGCCATTGTTTTAGATAAGATATCACATAGGAATTCGACATGGGAAACTCTCTTTTCTTCTCCTCCCTTCTCTTCCTCTTTTGCTCCACCGGTTTTTGCATCGATTCAAACATTTCTTCATGCCCAATCGATCTCAGTTACGTAGAAACCTTCCCATGGGATAAATCCACATGCCTCGACCCTGATGGAACGCAGTGCTGCCAAGCGCTCATCAGTCTCTTTGGCATAGGAATTGCTCAGCACCTTAAGGAGACATCCTTGTTTCAGTTACCGAACGCAGTGGCTGCAGCTTCTTGCGTGTCTGATTTTCAGAACAAGCTTGCTGCCTTGACAATACGGCCATCTTTAGTCACTTCTTGCATACACAACTCCACCCAGTTTGTTAGCAACGCTTCGAGTTGTGCAGGAATTATAACAATCCAAGATTGGATTGAAAAGGTTGGTCCGGTGACTGTATTAGACACTGCTTGCAGAGGTGACGTGACCGGGTTAAAGTGTAGGTCCTGTATTGAAGCTGGATACAGTGTGCTTTCCACATTATTGAGTCTTGATCCAAATGCCACAAAATGTTTTGACTTCACGGTCGTGTATGCTATAGGTGTGATCAATGAGTTCGGTCCAAAGGATCCTGGCGCAGCTGATTGCATTCTAGGCTTACCCTTGGATAGTTCAACAACAGACAAGGCAAAGAAAAAATCAAGCAGCGAAACCTTGCTCAAACTGGTTTTTGGTTTCCTGGGCGCTTTCTTTGGTGTTTTGCTTGCCTTTACACTAATCATCTTGTACAGGAAATGGGATAAGAGGAACAAGAGAAATGCTCCACATAGAAGATTCGTTAACACTTTCAGGGCAAACGTGTTACCAAACTCAGGTGCCAAGTGGTTTGGTTTATCAGAGCTCGAACGAGCCACTAACGGATTTTCTCAAAGGAATTTGATAGGCCAAGGTACATATGGAGTTGTGTACAAAGGAACTCTTGCAGATGGTACTTTGGTTGCAGTGAAACAGATTCTTGATTTGGACTCAAAAGGCGATGAAGAGTTTTCCAATGAAGTTGAGATCATAAGCAAAATAAGGCACAGAAACCTTCTTTCTCTTCGTGGTTGTTGTGTCACAAGCGACATGGTGAAAGGTAGAAGAAGATATCTTGTTTATGATTTCATGTCAAATGGCAATCTTGGTGATCATTTGTTCAATGATTTTAGTAGGCAGCGATTGAGTTGGCCTCAACGCAAGAATATAATTCTTGATGTGGCTAGAGGTCTGGCTTACTTGCACTATGGAATTAAACCAGCCATCTATCATCGAGACATTAAGGCCACTAACATACTTCTAGACTCAGAAATGAAAGCAAAAGTTGCCGATTTCGGATTAGCAAAGCAGAGTTTAGAAGGGCAGTCTCATCTCACCACCAGGGTTGCTGGCACACATGGTTATTTGGCACCAGAGTACGCTCTCTACGGACAATTAACAGAGAAAAGTGATGTTTACAGCTTTGGGATTGTGATTCTTGAAATTATGAGTGGGAGGAAAGTACTTGATACATCAAATTCATCCTATCTGTTGATCACGGATTGGGCCTGGAAGCTTGCAAAATCAGGCAATGAGCAAGAAATTTTCGATGAATCGATAAGAGAGCAAGGGCCCAAAGGGGTGATGGAGAGGTTTGTTCGGGTGGGGATTCTTTGTGCTCATGTCATGGTGGCTTTCAGGCCAAAAATCGCTGAAGCTCTGAAGATGTTAGAGGGTGATACTGACATTCCCAATTTACCAGACAGGCCATTGCCACTTAGTCATGAGTCCTTTAAATCATCTTTGGGGAGTGGTGCATCAAGAAGTACTACATCAAGAACTAGCTTAAACATGTCCCTAGTATAGATTATTTCTATCCTTGTGGCTAGGTTTGGAAAAGCTTCCGCACCAGCCAGCCACCATATATAGTTCTTGGATTCATGGTAAGCCTTTTTTTTCCTTATCTTTTCCTCTCTCTTATACATCTAGGCACCCTACTGGTCATTGATCCCAAAATCGAGTGATTAGAAATTAGGATACAACGTGAAAAGTATAAAGAGTTGCACAACATATAGTCAAGTTAATTAACTAATCTTGTAAGCTTTCATTCTTTTCTATGTATCTTGGTCATACATGTTTAACCAGACAAGTCATTACCTAGAATTATTCAATTCAAACTTTCAAAGATTGTTTTGTTTGGAATGAAAATCTTCTGCCCTATTTTATAAATTAACTGATGGGTTAATCTGCTCTAGTCACTCCTGTTAGAGTCAGCGTCTTTAAATGAATAAGAATGCTAGTGTCTTCCCTTTCTCTAATGCCTATCAAGATTTGACTACTAAAAGAGCTTATTCTAGAATAATTTCCGCCAGCTTTTCTTCTTCTTCTTCAACTTTTTATTACCATCATCAGAATATACATGAACAGCAAAAAAAAAAAAAAAAACTTCATGTAAATGTGTTCCTTGACTTTGATGGAAGATTTGATGAGAGAAGTGTGGAAAAAAGGTTGATGTTAACTAAGATTGAAGTTATACCTAAAGCAGTACAAATGACCTAACAGGTGACGTCAACAAATAAAAAATCATACACGTGGGATCAAATTATAGGAGGGACACTAAACGGGGAACAAAACAGGGGATGCTTTGTGTCTGTTTTGTTTGTGATGGGGAACTCTATTATTTACCAGACATGTTTTTTTTTTAAAGTATTTAGACTGCAATTTTTATTTTTTATATGAAAAAAAAAATTAATTTTAATTTTCTAAATAAATTTATATGTATGAATTATTGAATTAAATATTCAAATTATCGGATAAAGACGAGGATGAGAATGTCTCTTAAGCGTAATATTGTGTTGATTTCAACTAACCATGGGTCTTCTAGAGTAATTAACAGTTAATTACACGTGCTTTTGGTGCAATGGTTTGACGATAATTTTTTATGAAATACCTTTCTTGTTTTGACGAGAGTGAGTAGTTAGTTGTATATGCACAAGTTACACGGGTTGATAATCAATTGAAAAGGGGAATATAATTCAAGTAAAAAGAAATGGCCTATTCAACAGTTATTCCATTATTATTCACAGTATTCCATTATCCTTAAATAACATGTTTTCTTTCTTTTCTTAATGAATAGTCCCTATCTCTGATCCCAAAAGGCATAATAGAGTTAATTGACATCCGGTCCAATTTACATATTTGACAAAATAAAAATCTAATTATATTTGAATTGATGTTTGATTATAATAATTTACACTTTTTAATTGAATATGATTTAATTTATTTGATATTTTAAATATGAACTAATTTTGTTATACAATGAATTTAATAAAATTATAACAGATAAATTTAGCAGTTAAAATCTTAAACACAATATTAAAAAAAAAACTCTTGAATTATTTAAAAAGTTTAAATAAATTTATACGATTTTATTACGTTCAATTAAACTCTTATATTTTTATTTTGAGTCAAATAAATCTTTATAACAATCGATTAACTAATTATTATTAATTAAAATGTCACTTATCATTTTATAGTATTTGGTACTAAGACAACATACTGACACATCAAAATTAATAATAACATGATATGTTGACGTAATATAATTATATAATCATGTGATATTTTTCACTTTTGATATAAGTTTTATATCACTATGATATGAATACAAAATAATAAGTTATATTTTGACTAATTTAGTTATAATTACCTATTTATTCAAAATAAATATACATGACTTTAATTGAATGTAATAGAAACATAAAAACTTATTCAATTTTTTTAAAATATTTTGTCAAATTACAATTACCTATGTGATTTCCAAACTATATTTAATGGTGTTTGGTCCAACCTGTGAAAGTATTTTTTATTGCAAATGTAAAAATAAGGTGTTTTCTTTTTTAAATTATGATTTATGCAGAAGTTCATTTGAGTTTTTAGACAAAGTTACAAATCAAAACTTATTATATGTAATAATAAATATTTTAAGTTCTTTATATTCTCAGTTTATTTTCTAATAATTCATAATATTATATAAGAGAATTAATAAATTTTTCATATTCATATTTTTATTTGATTCATTGTGATTTATTTATTATTTTAATAAATAAAAAATATTTTTTATCTATTTCTAAAATTTGGATAATTTTGTTTAATAAAGTACTTGAGTTCTTTTTATTTCTTATATATATATATATATATATATATATATATTACATTTTTCAGTACTTGTACATTAAAAAAATATTTTAACTTTTTTACATCATTTTTAGAATAATTCTAAAATATATTAAAATATATTTGTCAAAATTACTAACCATATTAATAGTAGAGCTGTCCTATTAACTTTTGAGAATAATTATATTTTAATATATTTACGATTTATTATTTTACACATAAAAATTGAATTTCTAAACTTCTTAAACAGGTTAAATCACTACTTTATGTTCGTTTATAATTATTTAATTATTAATTTTCCTTTTTATTTATATTTTTACTAAATTTCGTTGATTTTTTTTTTTGTATTTCATGTACTTTGTATATTGTCTTTGATTAATAAATATTTAATTTCTGGCTGAGAATTGGGCTTGATTGAAGTTCTATTTATTTAATTTCACCTGCAAGTGTTTAGAAGTTTTATTACCAGATATACGGCGCCGTTTTTTTTTTTTTATCCTAAAATTTAGAACCTGAGAACCTCTCTCCTTCACTCCCCTCCTACCCGACGGCGACGCCAATTAGGACGGCCTCACCGGTAATATTTTCTGCTTCCTTTCTTCATTTTGAAGAATTCTCATATCTTTCTGTCTAGTAAGATTTGATTTCATCAATCTTTTTTTCCTCTATATGCTAAATAATTTTTTTAGTCGTTGCCAACTGCATAGGTAGCATTAGCTTTACAGAAAAGTAGTAACCATCACTCGTTTTTAACGCTAATTCTCTCTAGCCCTTAAGAGATAAGTCGAAATTCCAATCTGGGTATTTGAAAACTGGATTAAAATTTATGAATTTTGGCTTATTCAAATCTTTATGTGCATTGATGTTATTCATAAGTTTTAATACTTTTATTTTGTTTCTTGTAATTTAGGTGAACTCTGATTCTTAATTGAAGTTCAAAAAGGAAGAATGATCAAAGGCTTCAAATGCCATAACAAATTATTGTTGGGATGGACTGTATTGGTAAGAAGATCCTATTCAAGTGAACCAACAAGGGATGCTTTAGATACAGGCAAAAAAATATGTAAAATCATGATGTCTTCTTCTCCAGTGGTGCTCAATACGGCTCTTGATCAAAGTGGGCTAAGGGTTTCACCTGAAGTAGTGGAGGATGTTCTTAAGCGGTTTGAGAATGCCGGGATGCTGGCTTACAGATTTTTTGAGTGGGCAGAGAAGCAGCGGAATTATATGCATAGTATTAGGGCTTATCATACCATGATTGAATCATTGGCTAAGATTAGGCAGTATCAGATCATGTGGGATCTGGTGAATACAATGAGGAATAAAAGCATGTTGAATGTTGAGACATTTTGTATTATAATGAGAAGGTATGCGAGGGTTCAGAAGGTGGAGGAGGCGGTTTATACGTTTAATATCATGGAGAAGTATGATGTGCCACCAAATTTGGCAGCGTTTAATGGCTTACTAAGTACCCTGTGTAAGTCCAAGAATGTGAGAAAAGCGCAAGAGATTTTTGATAAAATGAAAGATCGATTTGTGCCAGACTCAAAAACTTATAGTATTTTGCTTGAAGGATGGGGTAGGGCTCCGAATTTGCCAAAGGCTAGGGAGATCTTCAGAGAAATGGTTGACATGGGTTGTGACCCTGATATTGTGACCTATGGTATAATGGTTGACATTCTCTGCAAGACAGGGAAGGTAGATGAAGCTATTGAGATTGTCAGGGAAATGGATTCTAATGGCTGCAGGCCAACCTCTTTTATTTATAGCGTCTTGGTCCATACTTATGGGATAGAAAACAGAATTGAAGATGCTGTTGACGCATTCCTAGACATGGAAAGAAATGGAATCAAGGCAGATGTGGTTGTGTATAATGCTCTGATTGGTGCATTTTGTAAAGTAAACAAATTAAAGAATGTGTATAGGGTCTTAAATGAGATGGATTCCAAGGGTGTGGTACCAAATGCAAGGACATGCAATATCATTCTCAACTGCTTGATAGGTCGTGGAGAGACTGATGAAGCTTTTAAGGTGTTCCGCAGGATGGTCAAAGAATGTGAACCAGATGCTGACACATATACAATAATGATAAAGATGTTCTGTGATAGAGATGAGTTAGACATGGCATTTAAAGTGTGGAAGTACATGAGGTTGAAGCAGTTTATCCCAAGCATGCACACATTTTCAGTTCTCATACATGGATTATGTGAGAAGGGCAATGCTGCTAAGGCTTGTATCTTACTGGAAGAGATGTTAGAAAAGGGGATTCAGCCCTCAGGTCTGACATTTGGGAGGTTAAGACAATTGCTTATAAAAGAAGGAAGAGAAGATGTACTCAAATTTCTTCAGGAGAAAATGAACCTCCTGATCAAGGAGCCTTTATATGATTGAAGAATTATGCCTTTTCAGCTGTTGATAATGCTGAGCATATGAAATTCAAATGTGTGATTACCACGTGATATTAAAAGGACCATATCAGTTTGTGCAGGTAATTTGTCTCTCTTTAATTTTCATCTAAAATGGTGACATCTTTTGGTTGTGACACATGTAAAAGAAAGAACACATGTGTACTTTTTTGTTTTCACTCTTGCCTTCTGATAAAATAATATCTGTTTTTTTTAAATAGAGGTCATGAAGAGGGTGGGGAGGAGTGCTGCTCCAGATATCAAAAGAAAGGGAACAGGTAAATATTGAAACAGTTTTGTGTATTACCTCTAAATCTTGAATTAGATGTTGAAATAAAAATTATTGGATGTGAAACTAACCTTGCGCCAAACCCCCCCAGGTCATAAGGAGTAGCCTTGCTTTTTTCCCTTTCTAGTTACAAGAAAATGTCTAACTAGATTGTTTGCTTGGAATAATGTTTTAGAAATTCAATTAATGTTTTCTTAAGAATGGTGATAGGTTAATGCTGGACAGTGTGCTAAAGTTCACTGTACGCTCATATGTTCATGGTAGAATTTAGTTACAGCATTTGAGGTTTTCGTGATTTGACAACCAATGTGGTTTTTAGTACTTCAAGGCCTAACGATAGTGATTTTTCTAACAGACACAAGTATTTTTGTGAAACTATTATATTTTGTTATTTAATTGTTTATACTTTACATTTATTTGAAGGTCTAAGCAATGAAATCTCTATGGAATGAAACAGATTGTCCCAGAAAACTCTGATATGCAGTTTAGACATATTGCAGCATTATATAGCGGCCAGCTGGAGGAGTTGCAAGCAAGTTTAGCTCGATTTCTTGTCTATACTCTATGGTAACTGATGAAATGGAGGAAGAGGATTGTAATTTGCCATTTGGCCTTTTGGGCGTTGTTATTGTAATCATGTAATGGTGAGTGCATGCTTGGGTTCCCAGGAGGTCAGGGGTTCTTTTAAGAGGCAAATAAAACAAATCAGCCCTTTTGGTGCAAAGATTTGATCAGTTCTTATGTTTTAGATGCTAAAAGAATCAGTTTTAAACTTGTTATAGGCAGTTAGGCAAGCAAAAGAATTTGTAAATGCTTTCTTGAATGATACTTGAGTGTAGTGACTTGGGTCATAGAGTTGTGGGACTTGTATCCTTGTGGATGCAGCCTGATTGTTTGATCTTTTGCCCATTTGGCAATGTCAATGGGAGTTGAGAAGAATTGAACTCACCCATCCGGCTGATTTATATTTAGTGAACTATCTTGCCTCTGCTATTAATTCTTTAAGATTATCGTTAATGGCATTACGATCTTACTTAAAGGTTCTTGCCGGCTTTTCCTTTTATTCTTTTCTTTGTTATCAGAACCAGTCCGTTGGTGAGAGACCACCGTGTTTCTTTTTCCTGTAGAACCAGTCTTCTTTAGAATCTCGAAGGTAACATCTGATTACCGATTTACACTTAAGAGCCTTGAGTTCTTCAACCTAACTTCACATTGCCCGTGCCAGCATGAACATGCACACCCATTTGCTTGATACAAACTGGAAATGACTGATACTTTGTTTTCATTAACTTCATTAATAAGAGCACTTCCGCAAGACTACTTTAGCTAGCAGTCTAGCACAAATGGCACCAAAGCAAAATGGACAAAGAAACACTAATGATGCTCAAAATTCTTCATTCAAAGGAAATAAAGGGTGACAAAGGGAATGGGGAGAAGATCTATGTCCCATCACCCTGTATAAGTCCTTGGAGACAATAACAAATGACAAGCAATTATGTCCTTAAGAAAATTTCTAAATTCACATCACTGATGGCTATTGATTGCATCTAGTCCTTATAGCACAAAGAGGTAACATTCCAATGAAATATTGTACTATGTTGAAAAGATATTATGCTTCAACTCAGTGCCTCTTTGTTTTTGATTCACTTTTAGAAAGCGTCACTCCTGAAATCTTGTTGATCTCATAAAGTAATCCAGCTGAGAACAAGAAACTGCATTGAACACAAGAATATGAAAACAGTCATTAGTATATAAATTTGCAAAACACAGTGCTGATTTGCCATTAGTTGTTCTAATTGATACAGATTATTTGTAAAACTTCTTTTCACAAACTGAAACCTTCATACCGAGCAAGCTGTAATTATTCCAACTCAAATAATTTTAGGTTTTTATGCTTAAATGGGCCCTTGTTCCACAGCATAGAACAAACTTTCGTGTTTGTGTTTGTGTAGCTATAAGCCTACAATTTGTCTCCATAAGGAAGTCGAAGTGTCAAATCCATCACCCCAGCTCTACAATGAAAGAGACATTTTCAACAAAAACTACCAGTTTCTATCTTACACTGGATAGCTTCTTAATTATACGTGGACTTGCTTAAACATTTTCTTCCTTCAACATAATCTAAACTTAAAAAACCATGCTGCTAATGGATTAAAAGGAATTTCTCATGACATGGTAGGAGCTTGCAATAAAAGATAATAAGTCACATCTTAACATTACCATGTTGTGATACAAACTCGGTGAACAGTGCTAGCAGCAATCAGTGCAACTGCTTCTGCTAATATGACTGCCCAAAAGAAAACAATGCGCAATTCAAGTTGAGTTCTTTACAAAACAACAAATACTTATAGCAGATAACGTAGTGCATTGGAAAATATGCTAGAACAAAGACAAAGCGCTAGTTATTAAGATGGATCCTTAAATTCCATTTTCCATGAAAGAATAAACCTGATTAATAGAAAATTAATAGTGGTTTCTTCCCATAAAAAAAAAATTTGATGTCAAGGTTTTCATGAACTTCAATAGCTGTTAACAACACAAGAAAATATTTTCTTACAAAAATTATGGCCTCCTAAGCTTCTTTCTACTGTTTAAATTTTCAGTAGCGAATCTCATGAAACGAGAATGCACAGCTTCATGTGCACAATCTTAATCATGGTGGCTCATACACACACATCTTTGATATGTGCATCGGATTGAGCAGCAAGGTATGCATGCTACATTTTCACCAGGGAAAGTGAAATGAGCAGAACACTATAAAAAGGTTAAAGGTTCATTTTCTCAGACCTTTAGATAATATCTCATCATAAATAATTAAGAAGAAAAGAAAAAGCCTCTGTAAACTCACCAGCACCCCATCCAGTCCTCATCCCACATGTTTCCTGGAAATTCCCAATGAACTGAAAGAACAAAAGGCAAGCAAATACAAATTATCACAGTAAATCAAGTTAAATAAGTCACACAATAGAATGCAATTCGGTTTTCATAGCTCAGCTCGTAATTAGTTGGGGTCTACAACATTGGCAAGTACATTATGTAATCAACCTAAAACCATAAATCAGAACATAAAACCGCGGGCTGCATTTCAGGGTGTGAAAATTAATAAGAAAAGGAGTCGATTTCTGGGCCTTTAGGACTCACCGTTAGTGATACAAGAAACAAGAGGGAGCTGATGAATCCTCCAAGGATTGTAAACAGTTCCGACGACGCTAACTTCCCTCTATACATCTCTTGGAGCGAGAGAATGACAGTAAATAGAAGAAACGAATACAGCATCGAACTCCCTGATCCTGCCATGGCCTACTCGTTGCATTAAAACAAACAACTTTCAGAAACACTCTCAGGAAATGTAATTAACAATCTGGAAACATAAAAAATTGAAATGTGGAATTTAGATAAACCCTTGATGAATCATAATCTTATCTATGTCGCAGTTCGGATCTCATTAAATAAAATTGGAAATCAGCTTCACAAACAGATCAAAATAAAAAAAAATTGAAGAAGTGCTAGTTATATATATCAAAAGAAATTTCAAAATTTCAAGGCCGCACCTTTTAAACCCTAGCTACGCCCGATCCCTCTCTGTTGCTCTGCCGAAGCTTCAAAATTTCAGAGAAAGACTAAAACAGGGAAGTAAAAATGCAAATTAAAAGCAACTAGTGAAAAGAAGTGTAATTATGGTATTAACTGAAAATTTCAGGGGTAAAAATGTCAAAAGGAAAGTCTTAGTCATAATGAAACGGTGCGTTTGAAGCACAACGTTTAAAAGGGACGAAGCTTTTCTACTTCCTCGGTCGGGTGATGGAGTCGCAGGAGTTACCGGAGTGTCCTGTGTGCTTGCAACCGTACGACGGCGTGTGTGCAATCCCGCGGGTGCTCGCGTGTGGCCACACGGTGTGCGAAACCTGCCTTGTAAACCTCCCCCAAAAGCTCCCGGGAGCAATCCGCTGCCCCGCGTGTACTGCGCTCGTCAAGTACCCTCCAGAGGGCCCCACGACTCTCCCCAAGAACATCGACCTCCTCAGACTCATCCCCGGGTCTGGAAGTACCCGGAAACACGTCAACAAATCCCCACATGACTCCCGTGTCCCTTTCCTCCCTCGGTCTTGGTCAGACGAGTTTTACTCCAATTGGAAAATCTACATTCTCCCTACCGACGCTGTTGAGAGACAAAAAGTAAGTCTTTTGGCTGTTGGGTCTTTTTCAAGTGGGGATGAGGGTGGTTCTGGGTTTACGGCTGGCTATTTTGTTAGAGTCATGGATTGTTTGAGTGGAATGAAGGAGGAGGAAAGAGAGGAGTTGGGTTTAGTTTTAAGTGCTTTTAATAAACAAAGTGGTAGAATTTGTAGGGTTTTGGGTTTATGGGGTGATCTTGGAGATGGGATTTTGTATATAGTGAGTGAGAAGCTAGAATATGGGAACTTTTTGGATAAAAACTTGGGTGGTTTTGAAAAGGATGGGTTTTTTAATTTTGCAATGATAGGTATGGAAATATGTGAGGCATTTATTGCTTTACATAAAGAAGGGTTAATTGCTGGTTGTTTAGGTTTTTCTTGCTTTCAGTTTGATGATTTTGGGCACGTATGTCTTAATTTGTGTGAGGTGTTATTGATTGGAAGGGAAGTTCTTGTAGTTGTTGCAAAGGTGGGTTCTAGCGGGAAAAAGATTGGTGATGGAGAAATTGTTTTGTTGATAAAAGATTTGTTTAAAAGGGATGTGTTTGTTAGCCCTGAGGTGTTGCTTGAGCTGTTGGAGAAAGAGGGTATTGTGGTAGAGTGTGGTAGCTCAAGATATTCAATAAGGTATAGCTCGGATGTCTGGTTGTTATGTTGTATTTTGCTTAGGATTCTCGTTGGGGAAGTTTTTAGTGATGAGTTGGTTGATTATATGTGTCATGTTATTGTGAAAGGAAGTGAAGATCGTGAATTGGATTGTTCAAGTGCTTACATGAGTTTGATGGAGAAAGTGAGCTCTTTGTTGGGAACTAAATTTGGTTCAGAATATGTGTCGTTGCAGCAGATTCTTTGTAAATGTTTGGAGTTTGATCCAAAAAATCGTTCACTTGTGAGAGATGTGTGGAAATTTATTAGGGAGCTGGTTATTAAACCTCAGTTTGATAAAATGGTCAAATTGGATGGAGCAAGTTATGATGAGAATAGAGGCCGATGCTTAGTTGTTGGAAAATTGTTTCTGTTGTCCAGGGAAAGAATTGAAATACAGGAAAAAGATGTGTCACAAGGAATGGAAACAAATGGTGCAGCAAATATGGTTATTGGTCTCACAGAGGGAAGCATTAAATCTAAAGATTTGCAAGGCCATCTTGATTGTGTTACAGGATTAGCTGTTGCAGGTATAACTTCTTTTGTCTCTGTCTTTGACATATGTGCTTCATTTTGGTACTTTTTAATGCTACCTGACAATTTATCATAGATGTTTGTTGAGTTTATGGTAAGAAATTGCAACATATTGCTGAAACTTAGAGTTCAATGTATCTTTGTTATTTGTGCCATCTTTCTTAATTTTCAAGAATCAGAGCCTAAGTGGTTCCTAGAAATTGCTTCAATTCTGAGTAATGGTAAAAAATGGGACATTTCCATGCTATCAATGGAATTAAAGGAATCTCTCCTACCCAAATGATGGAACGGCTTCTTAGTAGTTGATACTGTGGTATGGCTTCTGTATTTATGAACTTTACAAGCCTAAGGTCTTTAAATCCATGTGCATTCAAAATTTTTAACTTCGCATTTGCTGTTGCATAGTTGCTAAGGGAAATGTAAGCACAGTTACTAATTACTTGCATCACAAGGATCTTTTGTTATGGGGTGGGCGAGTGTGTTGTGGCCCCTTGGGGTTTGGGGTGGGGGTGGGTGTTGTGGATTTGCTACATCAAAAAACATAATTTCTTCCTTTGCACAAGTGCTTGATATATGATGTTCCTCTCATTGTCCCCTCTTCTCATGGATGCACCATGATCCTTGGAATAACTCTTGGAACCTTAAATTGAATGGTATTTGGTTAAACTATGTTGTTTTCCCTGTTTATTTCTCTTTTCAATGTTGATGGTTTTTCAGATCTTCCTCACACAGATAGTTTGAAATGAGGTTTTGAGTCTTAGGTAATTTAGGAGCTGTGTTCTGATTTTTTTTTTTCCCTTCTGTTGTAGGTGGTTATCTGTTTAGCTCCTCCTTTGATAAATCAGTCAAAGTATGGTCTCTGCAGGTATTCTCTCTTAATTCACCATTTATTCAAGTGGCTCTACTTGTATGGTTAAAATTCAACATTACTCTGTACTTGTAATTTTTCCGTGAGTAATTTAACTTGGATTATTGGCTCCTTTTGAATCAGTTCCTTCCTGCATCTTTTTACAGGACTACTCTCATTTGCATACATTTAGAGGCCATGAGCATAAAGTCATGGCTGTTGTCTGTGTGGATGAAGAACAGCCATTATGCATTAGTGGTGATAGTGGTGGTGGTATATTTGTATGGAGCATTAGTACCCCTTTTGCACAAGAGCCATTGAAAAAATGGTACGAGGAAAAGGATTGGCGTTACAGTGGAATTCATGCTTTGGCAATTTCAGAGATTGGATATTTATATACTGGAAGTGGAGATAAATTGATTAAAGAATGGTCACTGCGGGTATCTTCTTTAATTTACAGTGATCTGCACTGCTTATGTCTTCTCCTTGTGAAATGTTAGATGGTCATGCAGAACCTTGCTTTGCTGTTTATTCCAGGATGGCACCTTTTCATGCTCTATGAGTGGCCATAAATCTGTAGTTTCCACGCTAGCAGTGAGTAATGGAGTTCTTTACAGTGGGAGTTGGGATGGAACTGTTCGATTATGGAGTCTAAGTGATCACAGTCTTTTGACAGTTTTAGGGGAAGACACACTGGGATCTGTGACCACTGTCTTGTCTCTTGCAGCTGACATGAATACGCTTGTTGCTACTTACGAAAATGGATCTGTTAAGGTTCTTTGTTCTTCAAACTGCTCTTGAATTGGTCTTGGTTTGTATTCTTATGTGCATTTACATTTTTCATGGAAATGAATTGATGTCACATTGCAGTCATGGCTTGTCATAGAATAACATTGTACCAAATGATAGTTGATAGAATGATGCCAATATCCACATCCTGAAACTACCTTGCACGAATGCTAAAAGTCTTATTTGAATGCTTTGTCATCAAATGTATTATAAATTGTGAAACAAAAGGAAACATTTATCTTATAAGAAACTCTAGGGTGGAATATATAAACTTGCAAAGTTGCAATGGGGTGTTGCTATTAGCTTGTCATCTCCATGTGAAAAGGCCAAATGCAGATTGCTGTTCTCCCCTTCCCCACCCCTTCTTTCCTTTTCCATGTATTTTCTTGAGTCTGTTTCCATCCTTTCTGCCTCTTTTCAGATCTGGAGGGATGATGTATTTAGGAAATCTATACAAATACACAATGGTGCCATTTTTACTATTTGCTTGGAGGGGAAGTGGCTTTTTACAGGAAGTTGGGACAGGACCATCAAGGCACAGGTTTGAACACAGCCTGTCATTGTATTTGTTTAGACTTCACTAATTGATCCTTGTGTGCCTCTGAATTAGGCAGCTTTGATGGGGATATTAACCTATGTAAACTTTATTCTATTATTACATTTACATCTAAGTTTGTTTTTACTTCATGTTTTATTTTAAATTTGTTGAATTGATTGGTGCAGATTCTTTTTAATTTATGTTTATATTTACAATATCATTAATGTAATTGAGTTGCAGGAATTAGCTGGAGATGATTTTCAGGTGGACCTTAGACCTATTGGATCAATTCCTTGTGATTCTGTCATAACAGCTTTATCATATTGGGAAGGGAAGCTTTTTGTAGGTTTTGGTGATAGGACTGTTAAGGTATGTACATCTTTTTGTATATTTTCATGAGGATTTCTCCTTCTGTAGCATTGATTGGGAGATGACAGTCCAATGTGTATTTTACACAAATAACCGCTTGGTTGTTTTGAAGTATGAGTTTTTAACTCAAGAGAGACTCCCCTGTTTCTGTTAGTAGGCTTTAATCTACGCACGCGTGTATAAACCAAGAATGAAAAGGAAATTTGCTGGTTTTATGTTTCTGATTACCGTCTTTTGTTTCTTTTCCTTCCAACAATGGATGAATTGCTGGATCAGTTAACATTGATCTGATTATGCAGGTATACTATTATGGGAAGTGATCAAAGTCTCATTGGGATTGCTGTTGTTCTCTGCTCTATAATCTTGGTTAAGCACTTAGCAAAACCTTGATTTTCAGGACCAAGAGGTTTCTACGATGAACTTTGTACAGAAAAATATACCAATACATGCATACGGGGAACTGGTGGCTATTCACTCTCAACACATGTATATCTGTTGGTGTCAGTGGACCAATTTGTAGATTGTAGAACCTGTAGTGCTCAAGTTGTTATATCACAAGCCAGGATAACTAAAATTAGCAAATACATGGATTGACCCCTTTTTTCCGATTGTTATATTTGGGAAGCAAGGCTTTGCGTTGCAATGTGTGAAATACAATGTAAATATTTATATAAGGAAATAAAAGATTATTACAAAAAAACAGAGAGAATTCAAGAATGTTAAATGTTCTTTTGGCCTAAAATTATTATTATTTCTTTTACGGTTATTACTATTATTATTTCTTTTATGGCCTAAAATTCAATGAATAATATTGTCATTGAGAAAGAAAATGAATTTATTGAATAAAAATTTGCATTGACTCAAAATTGCTTCATGTTGCACTGTCTTTCTCTTTTAAAAACATATCAATATAATTATGTTATTTTCAATTAATTGAAGGTAAGTTAAAGGAAATTGGTAAGTTAAATATGTAAAAAAAAACAGGATTTTAATTGAATAAAACAAATAAAGGTTTCTTATTTAGCAAGTAAATGCATAACAACATTAGAATAAAAAGTAATAAAATAAGAGAAAATTGTTCTAGCAAATACATATACTTTGTTTATCTTGTCAAATATGGTAAATATTCGAGATGAATGACTTTTTTATTTAATTTTGACTTTTTATATTAATGATCAAATTAATCCTAATTAATTCATAGAAGGTAAAACTATTGGATATTTAAAATAATTTAGCTACAATAAATTATTTTTAAATTAAAACTGTATCAAGTCAAATAAAACACATTAATAATGGACAAATTGTTTTAAGTTAGGCTAGAATGTTTTTTTTTGACAAATATTTACATTAGATCAAGAAAATAAGATATGAAAGGAAACAAATGGTATGGCATTGATGTAAATAAACAGAAAAAAGTACTTTTTGGCGGGGAACATGGAAATCCTAAAAGCAATTTATTTATAGTTCGTTTCCTTTTTTTCATCGCTTGGCTTCTAATGAAGGAAAGGTGGTCTCAAAGCTTAAAATGCAAGAAGAAAACTCCAGCCAAATGATTTCATAGCTCATAGGATAAGCCAACGGCAACAAACAACTTCCCAAATGGCCACATTGCCTTCTCTTCTCAACGCTTCTTTCCTCACCCAAAAGCCCCTCCCTCAACGGAAAACCCTCCCTTGTACAAAACCCACCACCTCTTTCCTCTTCCCTTCCTCTTCTCCTTCTTTCTTCAGCCTTCGACGACAACATATTAATAGACAAGCGCCTATAGCTGCATCTCTCAAGGTCCCATTTTGTGTCTCATCTTTTTTTACTGTTCTCAATTGCTGACCAGCTGTTTGATTTTTTGTTTGCGTGGAGTTGCTGTTCAATTTTGATGCTCTCTTGTTTTGTTTCAGGAGGACTTGGGTCGTTTTAAGAAGACTTTGGGTGATTTTATTAGCTTAAACTACTGGGTTGTTCGAGATTATTTTCGTCTTGTCGACTCTGTTAATGTACTGGAGCCAGAGATTCAGAGGCTATCTGATGAGCAGGTTGGTCAGCTTGTTTACAATCGATTACTCGCATTTTTGTTTGGGTCATTGGAATAATGGTCGTGCTTGTTCTTGTAGCTGACTGCTAAAACTTCTGAGTTTAAGAAAAGGTTGAGTCAAGGGGATAGTCTTTCTGATATTCAAGCGGGTTAGTTTTTATTAATGCTTCTGTTCAAGAGGGATGAAATTATGGAAATTTATATGAAAATTAATGCTCCTTTTATTGTTGGTTTTACAGAGGCATTTGCTGTTGTTCGGGAAGCTGCAAGAAGGAAGCTTGGCATGCGCCATTTTGATGTGCAGGTCTTGATCTTTTTATGCTTACAGACAACAGCATGTGTGGCTTAATGCTTGCATGGATACTGTGTGATCATGCACCTATGATTATGTAACTGTATACAAGTATATTTGTTATTCATTTGAAGTTAGGTAATATTGTATAAGTTTTTTAATGGTAGATTATTGGTGGAGCGGTACTTCATGATGGGTCCATTGCTGAGATGAAAACAGGGGAGGGAAAAACATTGGTTTCCACATTAGCTGCTTATCTTAATGCACTGACTGGTGATGGTGTCCATGGTAGGCTTTGTATCCTGGCCTTTTTTTGGGGAAAAATTTATTATAAAGATGTTATTCTTTATGGTTTCTGTGATGTTGAAATAAATTTGAAATGAGATACTTGTTCAAACATTTGCATATGAATATCAGATATTCGTTTTAAGATAAAAGTTTCGAGATATAAGGATTATAAAATGTTTAGCATAAGGGACAGCATTGTTGATCTGATTTTACCTCTAACTATATTCTCAGCAGTCCTTTGAATTCCCTTTTATTGCAGTGATAATCTGGTTACGACATGTTACTCTTTCATAAGCTCTTGTTGACCAAATGGTAATGCATAATTTTCACTTAAATTTGACATTGTTGCTTTTGCCATTAACAGTTGTAACTGTGAATGATTACCTTGCTCAACGTGATGCTGAGTGGATGGGTCGAGTTCATCGCTTCTTAGGTCTTTCGGTTGGGCTTATTCAGGTATTTGTTACTGAGAGTTGCAATGCTCTAGAAAGTGTCATAATAATATATTCTCACAGACATGTACTTGGGTCAACCACCAGATGTTTTATTTTATTTATGCAAGAGAAACAAATCTCTATAACCATTGATATACTTATATACTCCAAATTATAATAGTCTTCCCCATTTTTGATTACATATATAGAAGGGGATGACAGCTGAAGAGAGGAGAATCAACTACCAATGCGATATAACATACACCAACAACTCGGTAAGTGTTCCTTTAGAGTGGTGTAATTGGATGTTGACTACCACATATGCATTTTCTCTTCCCCCCTCCCCCCTCCTTCTCTTTCCCCTGCCCTTCTGTATGTCTTGTTTCTCATACCATTGTTTTTGAACGTTGTTAGGAACTAGGCTTTGATTATCTTCGGGATAATCTTGCTGGAAATAGTGATCAACTTGTGATGAGATGGTATGTGTCAGAGTCCTATTTCAATTCGGTCTTTGATTTATTTTATTGGACTACTAGCAATAAACTGTGCAAAAACAGGCCAAAACCATTTCATTTTGCAATTGTTGATGAAGTTGATTCCGTTCTCATTGATGAAGGAAGAAATCCTTTGTTAATAAGTGGTGAGGTAATATAAAACTAGCCTTTCTTCGTTGATTAACTGTTTTTTGGGGTTCTGTGTGTAATACTACATTTTTAGAATCACAAAATTGGTTGGGAGCTATTTTTAGAAAATGTTTAACAGATTGCCTGTGAAAAGTTCTGAAACATTGAGACAAAGTCTCAAAGTTGTAGAAATAGCTTGTAATAGCCCCTTGCCTTTTCTCTGTTGTGTTCTAGGCTAGTAAAGACGCTGCGCGTTATCCGGTTGCTGCTAAAGTGGCTGAGCTGCTAACAAGGGGTCTGGTGAGTTCAGTTGTTTGTCTTCATCTTTTGTTAAACCATAATATTTTGTTGCTATGCAGCTGGCATTGTAAGCTTGTACAGTTATTTTACAGAAAGGTAATAATTAAAGTAGTTTCTCTTTAATAAATTTTGTTAACAGCATTATAATATTGAGCTTAAAGATAATTCAGTGGAGTTGACTGAAGAAGGAATTGCACTTGCTGAGTTGGCTCTTGAAACGAATGATCTGTGGGATGAAAATGATCCCTGGGCAAGGTGAATAGTTTCCCTTTTCCCGTTGTTGTCATTCTTTAATTTCCTTGTTACAGATGATGGATACTATTGAGGGTATAAGCAATATGTCCTTTACACTTTTTGTTCCAAATATCCGTTTCTCTGTCGGCAACTTCTCACAGTTTTATTTCAACTCTTCACTAACACATGATGCTTTTAAAAGGCCCCAAAAGAAAATGTTTGACCAAATGCAAAATGATTTCTTTCTTTCATTCATTGTATATTAGAACTTTTCTGGGCTGAATTTGTAACCAAGTACCCGGCTACTGTGTTGCTGGTGGTTGAATAAGATCCATTGCACAACACGATACATGTCTCATGTTATGCTTTTTTCCTTTATGTTTTACTTGGTGGTTAAATTTTATATTGTTGCAGATTTGTGATGAATGCTTTGAAAGCTAAAGAATTTTATCGGCGAGATGTCCAATACATTGTCAGAAATGGGAAAGCTCTCATTATCAATGAGGTGTTTGTGTAGTATTTTTGATGTTTCAGCGTCTTTGTTGCAGTACCAGTCCCTTCTTTTATTTCATTTATGTAATATTTTGCTTATCCATTACTCTACCATGATTGTATGTAATTACCGGAAAGAAGTTTCCTGCAAACCGTCTAGCTGGCCTGTGCTAGCTCAAGCTGGCAGGCGAAAGACAAACCATTTTACGTTTTTCAGCCAAAACATGATGATCACTGCACTAAACAACGGTGGTAAGAGTTAGAACTGCAGGGGTGCAATTACCAGTAGAATGGGATTTCTGCTTTTTAAAATTGAGCTCTTTATTGATAGCACAATTCAATTACTTAATTACTTAGCTTTAATTATGGCAGATGGTTACCAAAATCTCAAATTGTAAAGTCCAATGTCTATTAATATATAACAAACATTACTAGGTGCAAAGTTGATTTCTTTATGTCGTAAAGACATCTTGGTTTCATTAAACCTTGTTGAGGTAGAACATTATCATGTCTTATAGATTGATGACTAAAGCTTGGAAAAGGATAAGGATTTTATTGCTATTGGTGTTTCATTTAATTTGCAAGTTTAAGTATATAACTTTTGTTTTTTTGATGGCAATGAAACATTTATGAAACCCTGCAGCTGACAGGCAGAGTTGAGGAGAAACGGAGATGGTCTGAAGGAATTCACCAGGCTGTAGAAGCAAAAGAAGGTCTGAAGATTCAGGTAGATAATGATGTCTGCAAAGTGTTGTCTTAACTTTGTCTTGACCTATATCAAATATAAATCTTATTCGTCTATTCAAAGTTGTTACTTTTCTATACTTGTTAGGCTGATTCAGTTGTTGTGGCTCAAATCACCTACCAATCACTATTTAAGCTCTATCCAAAGCTTTCAGGGATGACTGGGACTGCAAAAACTGAAGTAAGGATGGATTTGTACACCATATTTGGCCATTTCTAATTATTAATCCTTTGCTAATTTCTAATGCAATTTAAATGAAAAATTGCAATCTTCTTGTCTGTAGGAGAGGGAGTTCTTGAAAATGTTCCAGATGCCTGTTATTGAAGTGCCCACTAATCTTCCAAATATTCGTAAAGATTTACCCATACAAGCTTTTGCTGTAGGGCATTTAATACTTGTAGCATTTTCCTTAATAATGTTTCTATTTTTTATGATGATCTTGTTACAGTTTTTCTTGATTGATTTTGGTTTTTTTATTCTCCTAAGACTGCTCGAGGGAAATGGGAGTATGTTAGTCAAGAAGTGGAATACATGTTTAGACAGGGCCGTCCAGTTTTAGTTGGGACCACTAGGTAAATTCTCCAGCAGCTCTTAATGTGATTTACCCTTTTCTCTTTTCTTTTAATCTTTCTATTGTATGGATAGTTAATAGAATTGGTCTATTTGCATCTGTTAAGAGTGTTAAAAGGCAAGAAGGTCCTTAGATATGATCTATCATCTACTTCATGCAGTGTTGAGAACTCTGAGTATCTGTCCGATCTTCTGAATGAGAGAAATATCCCTCACAATGTCCTGAATGCAAGACCCAAGGTTTGTTAAGATTTTAATTCACTGATACCTTGCAGTTGGATGTACAGCTTACTCTATGGGCTATAGTTCTTGCTTGGCACCAATCATTTTATCTTTATGCAAGCTTCTTTTACCAGTATGTTTTTTTCCCTTTTATTCCATCAGTATGCAGCAAGGGAAGCGGAAATTATTGCCCAAGCAGGCAGAAAGTATGCTATAACCATTTCTACCAATATGGCTGGCAGAGGAACTGACATTATTCTTGGGGGTAATCCAAAAGTAAGTCTACCTGTTGGATGATTCATTTTATGTTTAGTGCCCCTAGTAATGTGGGAAAAGGTACTTAGAATGATACAAGATCATTTTATAGCAATTTTGATGAAATGCATTTGTATACATTTCTCTTAACTTTTTCATGTGTGACTTCCTTTTCTGGAGTTCTTTTTCTCAAAATATATATAATGAAAATGAAGTGACATTCACCACTTGTTATGCCTTATCAAGATGCTTGCAAGAGAAATTATAGAGGACAGCTTGCTTTCATTTGTAACAAGAGAAGCTCCTAATCTTGAAGCCGATGACATGGGAATTTCAAAAAAGGTAATTCTTCCTTGTCACCGATAGTTGGCAAGGAGTAAATTCATGATTCTTATTAATATTTTGGTATAGGTGTTGTCAAAGATAAAGGTTGGACCATCATCAATGGCTTTGTTAGCTAAGGCTGCCTTAATGGGTTTGTGACTCTTAAAGCTTCTAGTTAGGCTTGCTTTCCCTATTATACCTTCATTTTATTGATATAGATATGTATATTTAATTATTCTGATTCCACTCTTCTTTTCAATGTGAATCAAACAGCAAAATATGTTGGCAAAAGTGAGGGAAAGAGCTGGACATATCAGGAGGCAAAATCTATCATTTCAGAGTCTGTGGAAATGAGCCAGTCAATGCCTTTGAAAGAGCTGCAGAAGCTTATTGATGAACAGTCCGAGATGTACCCTCTTGGCCCTTCTATAGCGATTACTTATTTGTCTGTTCTCAAAGATTGTGAAGTACACTGCACCAAAGAAGGGTTTGAAGTGAAAAGGCTTGGGGGGCTTCATGTGATCGGCACATCTTTGCATGAATCCCGTAGAATAGATAATCAGGTGACTACTTAAATGCAGTAATGATATGATCATTTATGCTACATCTAAACCATGAGTTAGTTAGCATTTCTGAAGTATCTGTCTTGCTTTAAGAAAATTGCTATGATTTTTGCTATTTAAAGCAAGCGAAATAATCTCAAACTTGATTTATTATATGTCAAGCGAAATAATCACAATGAAGTGCCAAGTATCCAATGTAGCTGTTTGATTTATTATATGTCAATTCCTGCATTTAAAGCTAACGATCAATAGGTTGATTTCTATTGGTCATTTCCATCGCATATGTTATTGTCTCATTGTATGTATTACTTGATGAAGATGCAATTATTTTCTGGATAGATACTTTTCTAGATTGAATGAACTGCTTTGTGGCAGTCAATCCCTTGTTATTGATTTTCCTTTTTCTGCTTATTCAGTCAATTCATAGTTCAGTTGGTCATACTCCAGGCATTTATTAAGGAATAAAACCATCTATACACAGTTCCATTGTCATAATGTTTGAACTAAATTCCAAATATTCTGAATTGACTAACAAACTTTTGTTTCCCATGCATCACATTTACTCTCAATGGTCTAAATGTCACCATTTTCCAAACGGTTAGATTCTAAGAAGATAGAAATTTAGATCTAACTGTATATGAAGACAAGGCTCTAAGTTTCATTAGAAGCAATGTTTTTGTTCACATTTGTAGCATGTAAAATACAAGATATGCACTATCCTCGTACACTTATAAATGTGCATGTATATTTTGGAAGTCATAAATCTTATAGTATGAGATTTCATTACGCCCAAATTTATTTTATACTCATTGTCGGTGCACAAATAATATTCTTTGAATTTGGATGACTAACTTTCGAACGCATTGTGTTCTTATTGGAATTTTGATATGTGATAATCATGACCTGACTATTAGATGACATACTCCTTTAATCTCCTTTGATAATCACTTCATGTTACTCTTGAATGCTTGCACTTCTAACATCAGAATACATCCTGATAGAATATTATACAAAATGCATTACTGTTAACCTTGTTCATTTAAGGAAGAACTTTTTTTGTTTTTTGTTTTTACATATTTTGGGGTTTTGGGGGTGGAGAGAACGGATTATGTATCTTTTATTTCTTTGCTATTTATTGCAGTTTAAACATGACTCTAATTTTAAATTAACAATGGCAATGGTCTTTCACAGCTTCGTGGTAGAGCAGGAAGGCAAGGGGATCCTGGATCCACACGGTTTATGGTGAGGTAGTGTGCCAGTAATTATTTCTTTATGTCATCAAGACTCAAATGGCTTTTGTGGAAAAAACTTAAAAAGAAAAGCTTAATGAGACTGGTGCTGCCCATTTCCACTCAATTTAGCAGGCCTGCACAGGTTACTAGGGGTTGGTTGAATGATTTTTCTTGTCCATCATGCCATTATCAGGCCCATCCAAGCCGTTTCCATTAGATATGGTATAAAGTGGTATTAAAATAGGAAAACAATATATTCAATGTAGGAATAGATTTTCTCTACAGGTATTGCTCTAGGGGACTAGTTTAATCTCTGCTACATGTTATGAGCTACCATAGTTTTCCACAAAGCCTTGACTCACTATTTTAGGGCTTCTTTTAACTGATCTTTTAAGGTAATTAATGTTGGATAGTATAAAATCCTCTTTCAGTGAAATTGGTCTGTGGACTATGAACTGTCTATCTATGTCTGCTATCCCAATAATAATTTTTTTTGAGCCTTTCTTTCGGTTTTAAATAAAAGCAGATTGTTGTAATTATAAAGGTGAAGATGGTCAATTAGGTGGCCCAACAAAATTAATGCAGCCCGAATCTCAGTCTGAGATTTCTATATAAATTAGGTTGAAGAGAGTTATTTATTTTAATTGTTGTGGTTGGTTCCCAAGGTAGAGGGGGAGAGGGTGGAAAGATAAGATAAAAAATTGGTGCATCTTAAAACGGGTTGGAGTTGTATTGCACCAATTGAGGGAAAAATGTGGGAAAAGCACTAAAGGTGATTGGACATGCGATTTAAATACCTGAAAATGCTTCCATAAAAGATGTGACTCAGTGGAGTATGCCTATGCCAAAAAGGGGAGGTGGAGACCAAAGAAGGCATCATTTGGAGAATAGAGGCTGCAATAAAGGACCTTATTTTCACTGATCTATTCAGGAGATGGTCATAAATAGCTGACAATGGTGTAATCCATTTCATGTAGTCAACTGCCAACAGCACATAGTAGGAAGAAAGCTTTTTTATCAAATGCTTGTCGTTGCACCCAAGGAGAATAGGGGCTGAAGGGTTGTCATTGGGGTAAGTAATAACTATTAACGTACAATCTTTGCAGCATGTATCTGAAAATGAGGTAATCACTTACTTGATGAAACAGAGAGATAGATAAATAGAATGTGATTGTAAATCTGAATGAATTCTTGGGGTAGTTGGCTTCTCATATAATAGCCACTGTCTTGTCCAAAACTATTTACCATCAACTTCGTCTGCTATTTATCAAAAATATCATGTCAAATGAAACTTCAGCACTCATGGGGAATCTGATGATTGTGCACTCGTCTTGGCTTTTTCATAAGTGATTTTCTTTAGGGGAAACCCCAGTCATGACACCACTGGAATTTACATTTTCTTCTCAATAGTTTAATAACTAAAATCGTCTTCTATATATGTATCCTTTTCTTTTTTCCATTTATGGTATAGTTAACATTGTTTAGAATATTCATAGATTATTTATTGATGTTTAAGCTTGCAAGATGAGATGTTTCAAAAGTTTAATTTTGATACCGAGTGGGCTGTGAAACTTATTTCAAAAATTACAAATGATGAAGATATACCTATTGAAGGTGATGCGATTGTAAGCCAGGTATGCATTCATGTATTCTGTTTGAGAGCTTTAAGCCTTTTAAACATCATCTTCTTGTTACTGACTTAAATGGCTTTATATTTATAGCTTTTGGCGCTTCAAATCAATGCAGAGAAGTACTTCTTTAACATAAGAAAGAGCCTGGTTGAGTTCGATGAAGTTTTAGAGGTATGTGCTTGGAAACAACAAAGCCATCTTTGGATGTCTTGCCTAAGTTATTGATGTGGTCTTGCTCTTGATAGGAGTTTGACTAAACCTTCATTTATGTGTTGGAAGTTTTTAAAGGACCATCTAGTAGGTTGCTTTGCTATTTTAATTGAATAAGGCACATTATCTACAAAATCCTTTAAAATGATGTTACTGCAACTTTTTATTCTTTATTTTCTATTAACTAATACCTTTCATTTAGCAGACGTATTGGTGATTGATTTCCATTTGAATTCTTCAATTTATCAACCAAGAAAAATTGTAACTTTTAATCTGAAATGAATCCTTGAATTTCCAATTTAAGTAGGGGACCAACCATCAATTATCAGCTCATTAAATTCTTTGGTTTGCTTTTATCAGGTTCAAAGAAAGCATGTCTATGACCTCAGGCAATTGATTTTGACGGGTGATAATGAAAGTTGTTCTCAACATACATTTCAGTGAGTATCATTCTGATACGTAGCAACTACGTTGGTGTGACCCAGTGTAGTAGATTTCCCAAGTTCAATTGCAGTCCACCAACACGCATGGTCCAGTGCACATGAGTGCCCCTTTTTTCATTTTTTAGCGCAAAGTTTTACACCCTAAACATGTCATAGCAAGTCATAGAGGATGGGAACAATATGAAAGCAAGCCAATCATGCCATTATGCTTCTTGTTGTCTGAACTATATCAGGGACGGAATTTTTGGAAACCAGGTTATTTAGGATGATGAAAAGAGCCTTTATCAGAAATTGCCATGTGAAATTCAGGCAACTTTTTCTTCAAATTATAGTTTTCATTGTGCATCTATTTTTTGTGTGTGTTTACTCAGTTTTGACTAGGATAACGACATATGTATAAAAGTTTAAGTTGTTCAGTGTGATATTTTTCATCTAAATCTAATGAAAAATGAAAAAAGAAAAAGAACAGAGCAGAACAAGATTCCTGGTCTGCTTGCACGGTTAGCTCCCTTCTTTCCCCTGTCATTCAAGTTCCTTTGGGAAGAGAGCCCTCGCAATGTAACTGGGTTATTTTTGGCAAATAGGAGCTGTAATGCAAGTTAAGCAATGCATACCAACAAGAAATTTATAGTATATGACCACAAACATTATTTATACTTTTATAGAATGTAGAGAATATGTGATAGCCATTTTAGTATCTCTTTCTACCTTTTCTTGCTTGATTTTATCAATTATTTTTTGTTGTATTGTGCTAGATTTCATTTTATAGACAGGTGTCTTTGACATCATTATGTTCAGTAAAATATTATTAATGTATATCTAAATCATGCTGGCAACTATTAGTATGTTGCCTGGCAGACCTCTGCTTTACAATGTGTAGTTTTTATCAACTGTTTTAAAATTTTAGTAACATTAAAAGAGAAAATTTGCTCAATAGGTACATGCAAGCAGTGGTAGATGAAATTGTCTTTGGAAATGCTGATCCGCTGCAGGTAGTGAGTCTCTATCTTGAGATGCTGTCTACTCCTGCTCTTCTTTTAAGACTAATCATGGTAATCCATTCTGTAGCATCCAAGATACTGGAGTTTGGCTAAGCTTTTGAAAGAGTTCATTGCTATTGCAGGGAAGCTACTGGACGGTGAGCTTATCTCTAAGCACCACCTCAGTTCTTTCATACCTTTTTGGCATATTTTATCACTTATTGGTCTGGAATTACATCCTACCACATCAGCATAATTCCTTATTGCATGGAATTTCTGCAGACTCATTTGCGTCAATTACAGAGGAAGATTTACTCCAATCTCTTAAACAGCTACATGAATCAAATGCTGTAGATATTGACAATTTGCACCTTCCAAACTTGCCAAAGCCTCCAGATTGCTTTAGAGGAATCCGCAGAAAAATTTCTTCATTGAAGCGCTGGCTTGCTATTTGCTCTGATGATTCAACAAAGTAAAATATTAATAAATTTAACTGAGCATTAAGCTTCTTTCTGTTTAGTTTAGTTCTAGACTATTTTGATATTGAATACTAGCCTTTGATATTTCTACTCTAGGAATGGGAGATACCGGCCAACGACTAATCTTCTCCGCAAATACCTTGGGGATATTTTGATTGCTTCATATTTGAATATCGTAGAAGAATCTGGTTATGAGGATGCTTACATAAAAGAAATTGAGGTCAGGTGCTTCCTTTGCATGTTTATAATAACTCGAGTTGTGTTTCCGTGGCTTGATTCTGTGACAATTACTGTTGACCTTGGCAGGGTGTTCCTTTTACCTAACTGCTTTCACCTTCCAAACTCTATTTAATATGTTTGTAATTGTATCACATGTTTTGCTTTAGTTAAAGTGAAGTATGTGTGCTTGAGAGTGCTCATATCAACAACTTTTCTTAATTATCTATTCTTTTCAGCCTACCTCTTACTACCGCTTATATGTCAACCGAGATCTTGTTTATTTCCTCCTTTTTTGCTGCTAATCTTCTTAGTATTGGAATTCAGAGAGCAGTTCTTGTCAAGACTCTGGATTGTTTCTGGAGGGATCATCTCGTAAACATGAACAGGCTGAGTTCTGCGGTACTTAATCTAAATATGTTGTTTTATTCTCTTCAGCGTCAAATGTGGATGCACTCTTATGGCATTCTTTGACAGGTAAATGTAAGAAGTTTTGGGCACAGAAATCCTCTTGAAGAATATAAAATTGATGGGTGTCGATTTTTTATCTCAATGCTCAGTGCAACGCGAAGGTTAACTGTAGAATCACTCTTGCATTATTGGTCATCCCCTATGGAGTCACAAGAGCTATTTTTATCATAAAAGCAAATGTTGATCAAGCTAAGGTTTGTTTCTGCTTATGTTTGTCTACTAATTTCTAGATGGGCATGCTTTGGAACTGTTTTGGTTGTATGATTACGTGAAGGTTTGCCACTTAATATCATTGACTTGTATCCTTAAGGATGTGCTTGGCTTGCAGGAAGGAATAGAGTAGGAATGGAATAGTCATTCCGAAGGAATAAGAGATGAATAGCTATTTTAAAGTTTGGTTCATGAGAATGGATTAGGACAAGAATTGTTATTATGAATTATTCCAATGTTTGATTGGCACGAATAGTTTTAGAAATAACTAAAGAATAAGTGACAAAAATATCATTTATTATGATATTTAATTTTTAAATTAAAATATTTATTGTTTTAATAAATTTATTAAAAATATTAATAATTGTTATTTAAATGTTAATATAATTATTTATTTAATTTACAAATTATTAATAATTTATATTTCATTTAAAATATTAATAATTTATATTAAAACATTAATTTGTTATTTTATTTTATTCTTTATTTTTGAGATATTAAAATATAAAAAATTTATAGTTACAATTTTAATTTAATTTTTAAGTTTAAAATATTCTTTTTATAATTTATAATTAAAACTTAAACCTTTTTATTTAAATTCATTTTAATTTTTTTTCTTTTAATTTTAAATTCATTTTAATTTAGTGAGGAAAGGAGATATGAGAAAAAGAAATTGTAAATAATGAATAAATTTCCTTTTATATAGTATGGTAATTCTTAAAATTAGTGAAGGGTATTTGTGTCTACTAATTTTTTTACTTTATTCCTTCCCTCTTGGAATAGTCAATACCAATGGCCTTGGTATTGGCTATTCCACCATCTCCCTAAATGGCCATTCTAAGGAATAGTCATTTCTTCCAACCAAACAAAGTGTTAAAGAAGGATTAAGAATAAGGGGAATTGAATTCCATTCCCCCAACCAAACATGCAGTTAGTATCTAAACTAGGCAGTCTTATTTCTTATATTCTTATGGTTATCTTTTTTTTTAATTAATTAATTTTAAATTTTCTTTTAGTCAATCATTTTTTCCTCATTGATATGTGTAAAATTTCATGTTGTAGCATATGCCATAAGACCTTTTTCCTTTTTTGTTGGCTGTTGATGTTGATTATGTTCACCCTCTAGGGATGTATCTAGTGCATTTGGATTGGATGAAGTTTTATTGCCAGTGTCTTCAGTGATCTACAGTGCAACAAAATCTCATCAATGGTATACAGAAGGAGATAACATAGGACCATTCTGACAAGCATATTGTGTATTTCTTATTCCATTTTTAGTCGCTTATTAATGAAAGTGCTCCTGTCAGCTTTGAGAAGTAGTACTCTTCTTTGGGTGGCAGGGTGGCCAACGGAGTCAGGATAATGTCTAGCCACAAGGTTTATTTAGAGCTTGGATTGTGTATGGTCTTTCAGTTAAGTTCAAAGGAACAAGGTTTCCATTTTTTTGGAAAGATACAACTGCAACTGTACCAATGAATTAGAATGACCCAACAAATTGGTCTTTATATCACTCAGGGATACATAACCTCACTATGTTTTTGGCCAACAAGTTTCACACTGCTCTTGAAGTGACCTGCATTTTTGAAGCATGCCAAATGCAATGCTCTACAAAGACTTTGGTTGTACCATGAATTTTATCATCAATGAAGAACATGCCTGTTGTACAATACCATCAACATTTCTCAAAGTTCATCCTTGCATGTATATATGTATTGAGATCATGGAATTTTTATCATGTACTACGGCAAAAGCGAATATGAAATTTTGAGTAGACTGAATAAGTTCACATATTTAAGTTTTTTTTTATTCTAGAAAATATTTAAGTTTAATTGAATGACTTATATTCTGTTTTCACTGGCATTCTTTGTGTTCATATAGCTGACCAGCTGAGCAATCCGTACGAGTATGATAACTTGTTCAAACTATTCTCAATCAATGTATCAGAGGGCATTATCTTCCCCCATTCTGCATCATCGTGCCTATGTTTCTTACAGGTCCCTTAAACCATTTTCTTGCGCCCAGAATCCACCAAAGCATAACCATTGCGAAAACTATACCCATAGCGACTGGTGCATAGTTGAAGTTTCTCCATCGGATAGGATAAAGAGTTGGCAGTAGAAAGGCTGAACAGGTATAGCATATCCACAAGAAAGCTACTAAGCAGACTGGCCTTCTAGATCTACCCAAGTAGAATGGTCCTGGCGTGAAATTCTTCTCATCCATCACCAGCCTCGCCAAGATTGGCATTTTAGCTCCCAACCCATCCAATTGTACTAATAGGTATAATAGCGGCGATCGCAGCATCCAGTTTCAAGATCGGTGGGCCAAGAATGATGCCGATTGCCGCACAGAGCCACACCGCATTTGTTGGAACCTTATGCTTTGAGTTAACCTTTCTCCAAAAATGTGAGAATGGGATCCCCCATCCCTTGATAAGGCATAGACCTAGAAGAAGCCGAAGTCACTATCTATTGTTGGATGTTTGGACGATGACCTTAGGAATGAGAACACCGTAAAAATGAGACAGGTGAATTTTTGTGGTGGTGGGTTCATGAAGGCTGTACTATCTATCTGGCTGCACTTGTAGTGACTGAAAGTCCACAAAAGAAGAAAGATCCTCAAAAGTTTTTGTAAATAATCTTATATTATTTTTATTTAAGATATTTAAATAAAATATTATTGATTTAAGAGTAAATGTCATGTTTTCACAATTTTAATCCAAAAAGCATGTTTATCAGGTAGAGTAAAGTCTTACTCATAAATCTAAGAACTATCGCACGGATATATGACATTTACCTAATCTGTGTGCAACCCCTTGTGCACTGGTCCATGTCTATTTCAATCCTAATAGCTTTTATGAAGAATTTCATATTAATGAAAAGTTAAATAGATTTTAACATCACTTGTCACGAATTTATATTTTCAATTTAAAAAATATACCTATCAAGTGGAGAAAGATTTTTATTTATAAACTCAATATATATTTCATCTCTTATTAATATTAGATTCGTAACATAAATATGAAATAGATTGAATTATTGGTTACTAAGAAAAAAAGAAATCGAATTATTGGTTTTAAATTATTAATTACTATCGTGGACCGTAACAGATGAACCGATAGATTCCGTGGCTCCAAGCGGCCCAGCTCTCTCCAGACTTTTGCCAAGAAATATTAGACTTTTGGGACCGCTGGGCCCAGGTAAGAAGCATGCTTGCTGGCTTTGAATAGTATGCCTATCTAGGCCTACAAAATGTAACCTAAAGTCCGGGCTGTTTGGACTCAGAGGCCCACTAACCCATGTTAGTCCAGCAACCACAGCACAAGTCAATGCAACTTTTTTTTTGTTTTTCATTTTATTTTATTTTATTTGAAGAGCATATTCTCTTTTGCATCTTTGATCCTGTGAGTCATTGCATGAATAATTAGGTCATTATTCTTTTAAGTTTATGTCACTTTCACAATTTACAATATTTATTTTATCTATTACAAAATTTTACATATAACAATGAATAACAAATCAAAGATGTATATACGTATCGAAGTAGTTTAATGAATTATTTAATGAGAATAGATGTTTAATTATTTGATTATAAAACAACGATTCATTAAAATTAAACGTGTGCCATATATTCTTTCATTTGGGGTTAATCAACAAATTGATGGAAAATATCACTTTCAATCTATTGCAGTAAAAGATTGCCATCAAATTAAGAAATATTTTCATAAAATATTCTACGGATGATTCTATTATGCATTGTTTAGCAATATCAATGTAAGTGTCAATCAATATCATAACTAGGTAAGATGAGATTCATATGTAATGAGTGTGACATCAAATTATTGAAACAATCAAAATATATATGGAAAGATAGGTCATTCTATTCTATTTTTAAACCGTAATTACAAAATGTCAAAATAATAATGATTCAGCTCTCAATTATTGACGGCTTAAATCACGTAGTTTTTAAAATCTTTAATTTAAATTGGTAATAACAATTGATTTAAATTTTTATATAAATTTAATAATCACATACTCATATCTGATATGAAATAAAGTATAATAAAAATTAATATAAAAAATTTGAATAGAATTTAGTGGAGCAACTTGCGTTGAGAAATCATCACTAGACAAATGAAATTGAAAAAAATTACTATAATATATATATAAAAGAAAAAGATTGGTTGACTTCGTTAATTAAACATTATCTTTCTTAGATAAATGGCTTGCATGTTTAATTTATTCAACATATATGAGAGTCATGCATGCACGAGAAAGATATATTCGATAAAAAAAGAGATAAAAAATAGAAAAAAAAAGAACTAATATCTTCCTAGTTTTATATGTGCCACTATTATTTCCTTTAAATATTGTTCCTTAGACTAAATAAATGTATTTTATATATCACAACCCATTCTTAAATTTTGAAATTTTCAATTTTGAGATTATTATATATTCTTCTTTTCCACTATATAACAAAATTATTTTAAGTGAAGTTTGTGCATTAAAGACTTAAAGTGAAGGCATAAAATATGTTGCCACACAAATCTATCACGGATTCAACATCAATTAAAAATGAGATGGATTTTTGACTTTATAAATAAAGGCCTTCTTTCACTTAACAAACATATTTTGTGAATTGAAAATCTGAACCCGTAACAAATGGTAATAAAAACCTATCCAATTCTCCACCATTGTAAAACCGTCTTGAGAAATATCAAGATCGAGCTCCTACTCTTCTATAAATGAAAAGTGTCATTGCCGAATGTCATGAATCTCAAAATCTTCTTTTATTTTTTTTGGCAAATACAAAAATTATTTAATTAATTAAATTTGTAAAATGTCTCCCTCAAAAAAATAAAAAATAGAAAAAGTAAAATGCCATCTTCATGAAAACATTAACATTAAATGATAGGACCAAATTATTTAAAGCCTGGCTGACGAAATGGAAACACACATGCAAATTTCCAATTGCGGCATGCCTACGGAACCCTAATTCGGTTCTTAGGCAGTTACATAAATAATCAAAGCTTATTTTGTTTAATATCAACTGGCTAGTAAATTTATTCATAATCTATCACTTTTAAACGTATGAAATTAATTATTTTGTAATTTCTAGATAGGAATATACCCTTTATGTTTTTATTAATTCAATTTACATGATTTTGCTCACAAAGTGATACTAATCACATATATAAAATTAAGCAACTCACATTCTTTTCTTTCCCAACGGCAAAATTGGTGCACAGAGCAGACTATGTCAAACACATCTCTCTCTGGCTCCCAATAATTCTTTATTACATTGAATAAAGAAGTGGAAGACAGAGACCAGAAAACCAAATCTATGTACAGACTCCCTAGACCATTTCTTTGTCATGGAAACAAATGCCTTCTAAATCGGAGACACCCATTAGTCAGCACCATGTGAGGAGGAGAGACTTTCTTCAGTTTTAAGCCATGGGAAAAGGGAATCAGTAGTTCGTAATTAATTAATTTTAACCCTAATCCTGGATTCATGCAACATTAATAATACTCAATTGAGCTCTCACTCCTGATCCCAAAGCACCTTCAATCCGAAGACAATGTCTTGGGGGAATGAATTTAAATACCCGTGGCCATTATGGCTGCCCTTTGATTAAATATTTGATAGTGATAAACTGATGGTCAAATTCTTATTATTGTTAGTTAATAATTAAGCTGTTTTATGTTGTTAGTTAAGAGAAGTTAATTGGCATGCTTCTTCAACAAGGTCTGTGTCCTTTTTGCATTCATTATATTAATTTAGCTTAAGAAAAACATTATCAAATGTGCCCAACTGCAAACCCCGAGAAGCGATCAAATCCATGTTCTTAACTCCCTATTTAAGATTGGTAATTTTAGGCACCTAAAAGCCAATTAAACAAGAAAGTCAATGAGTACTTTGTAATCAGGTATTTTGTATTATTTGGTCCCATTAAGTAAAATTAAGGTATTTTATAATCAAGTTCAATAAAATTACTGCATATCATGAGTTCGAATAATGATCTTAGGTACCCGCTACTTGAATCAAGTAATGATAATTCTTTATATATAATTTTTTAGAATTAATTTAACATTTACTAAAATTTATTAATTATTCTAATTATGATTTTAACTTTTAATTTATTAATTTAATTTTTATTAATAATATACATGAAAATTGATTTAAAATTTTTTTAATCAGATATTTAACGAGTATAAGTATTTAACGGGAGCATTTAGAACATTCATATACGAGTTCGAGTAACAACTAAAAAATTTAATTAAATATTTGTAGAGTTTGGATATCCTATCAAATAATAGGATTCGGATTCAAATGCTTTAAAATATTAAAGTTAACAGTGAATTTTGTGGATTGATTTCTTGTCGTAAACCATATTTCTCTACTAGATTGGTTGGGAGGAGGATTGCTAGCTGCAGACTCGTGGAGAACAGTCCTTTAGTTAGTACAAGTTGTACCATTAAGCAAGATTTAGATTTTTCTAATTGCAAATTAATTAGTTGACATTTGACCAACAAAACCATGTTCTGTTTAACAAAACTCACAATTAATTACTTAAAAGTCATTGTCCTGGATTGGATTATCTGTCTTGATTGTTAATTAATCCTAGCTTAGAACAACCTTTATATATATATATATATATATATATATATATTAGCCCTTGCAATTTTCTCATCACTTCACGGGGACAGTTTGAGAGGATGCTTTGGTTTAGTTAATTCATTCCCAGACTCTTATCATATACCAAAATTAATTAACAACAATTAATCTCAATTATTTTTTGCATCATTCCATGCTTTTCCAATTGTGAGAGAAATCAAACTAAATGCGTTCAAACATCTAATTTATTGGTTAGTGTATAATCTTTTTGCTTAAAGGGAATTTAAAGTTTTTTTTAAATAATAAAAAACTAAATGATATTAATTATGAGTGACGACATCATTGCTTTAATTATTACTATAAATAAATTAAGATTTTTTATTTCTAAAAATGTCGAATTATATATATGTATAAGCATGGACTGCAAATAATGATTAAGAAGGATGGATCGTGGCGCATGATGCAGCAGTGGTTGTGTACCACAAGATCCAAAACATGCCAATTATGCAATTGCAAGCTTGAGGGTTTGATCATGTATTTGACCAATGCTGTGAGGCACTTGAACAAGTACAGCAATGAGTTCATTAAAATTTGTGATCCTAGTTCTTCATCCGACGGCCAATATAGCCTGTCTCTTCAAAGCTGTACCCTAACATTAGGACAATTATTGGAATCATGATCAGAAATGGCCAACTATGCATCAACTGCTCATACAGTGCAGCTTCTTGAATAACAGATCATTATTCCCATGTCAAATTATTTAAATCTTATGTTTTTATTTAAAGATAATTAATGTTATAATTAATGTAGTTTATATTATACACTTTATCAATGAAATTCTTTTAAAATGTATACAAATTTAATGAAGTAATATATATATATATATATATATATATAGATAATGGTAAATAATTAAATTGTTGATATATAAATATTTAATTTACGATGTTATCGTGTAAAATTCAAGTCTCTTGACATATTTAGGTTAAAATTTAATTTTAGATAAGCCTTGGGCAATAACAAAGTGAATGTTAAGATGTATATTGATTTTGACCTTAAATGTTGGCTTAAACTTTCAAATATGAAAGGTCGATTATTAAATTATATCTCCAAACCTTCCCCAATTAAAAATAAAGATATATAAAAAAAAGGACAGAAACAGAAAAGGAAAGGAAAGCATAGTTTGAATATGGTTTATAAGTTGACAATGCAATATTAAATAAAGGGTTGATGATAGCTTTGTTTATGATATACTAATAGTCCTCAACTTTGCCTTGCTTAACCCTTAAACTATGCCTACATGTATATCAGTGCATGGGTTGAAGATCATGTTCATGGGTGTGAGGGAGGTGAGACGGTGATCGATGGGGGCAACAGCCCACAAGATCGAACGAAGGAGTCAAAACCGTATATCCAAGGCAAATCAGGGGGGGGAGGGGAGTCGGCAAAGATTTGACATACAAGTAAGAAAGAAGGCAAAAGAAAGGAAAAAACTCCATGATGAGCAAGAAAGCAAAAGAAAAAAGAAAGAAAGAGAGAATATATTGCACATGAATGACACTTGATCAGGCCACCTGGCCTTGGTTATTTGGGTTTTGGACTCCACTGTCTGGCAGATGAATGAACCAATCAAAGCCATTTGATCTTTCGTGGACTTCCTCTGAGGCTTTATTTGGTGAAAGTAACACTTGGGGGTATAATTGCTATGATTAGGAGACAGTAATTGAATATTGTAATCCATGTCAAACCCCACATTTGAAGAGATGAGCTCATCATTGTGTTGGAGATTTGAAGGATGATTAGTACGTGGCAGCGATTTTGTAATTATTAATGATAATTAAAGAGTTAAACCAGAGGAAAAGGTGTGTTTACTTTCTGATCGGAGAGAAAAATTAGTATGCTTGTGTTGTGGACTACCAGTAACATCTCAAAGGCATTGACCTTGTTTTTTTATTAAATTTATTTACTCATTTGTGTCACCGTCCCATACCTCACCCCAACGGCTACTTCGAGAAACAAGAAAGGGACTTTCAACAAATTAGGCGGGAAGGTTGCTCCTTTGCTTGTGTTATAAATAGGGCCGACCCTCTGTCCCCTTTGTCAACCCAAAAAAGTGCAAACCTTGAAGTAGCTAAGCATTTCACAACTTCAAGTTATAGTTATACCACTCTCTTTTGCCAGTCTTTCTCTTTCCTTGTGATCTCTCGTTCATTGCTTACCACTTCAATGGCGATTCCCGTGATTGATTTCTCTCAGCTCAATGGTGAGGAGAGGGCCAAGACGCTGGCTCAGATTGCAAATGCATGCGAGGAATGGGGGTTCTTTCAGGTACCCTTTTCTTATTATTAACCGTTGGAATCAACCGCTTTCGTGTTGGCTTTGTCTATATATGCAAATTCTTAAGTTGTGCGCGATTATATTTATTGCAGCTGGTGAACCATGGGATTCCAGAGGAGCTGCTGGAGAGAGTGAAGAAGATTTCAACCGAGTTCTATAAGCTGGAGAGGGAAGAGAATTTCAAGAACTCAAAGCTGGTGAATTGTTGGATGAGACTGGTGAAAGGTTGGAATGTGGACTGGGAAGATGTCATTACTCTCTTGGATGATAATGAGTGGCCATCCAAAACGCCCGGATTCGAGTACGTAATATATATTCTATGATCATTTCTTAACAAGTTAGTTCATTTGATGCTTGCTTATGACTGGATACAATATTCTAACTTGTTAACGTTCATGACAGGGAAACCATGAAGGAATACAGATTTGAGTTGAAGAAATTGGCCGAAAAGGTCATGGAAGTAATGGATGAAAACTTAGGCTTACCAAAGGGATACATCAAGAAGGCATTCAATGAAGGAGAAGGTGGAGAAATGCCTTCTTTGGGACCAAGGTGAGCCACTACCCACCATGTCCTCACCCCGAGAGAGTGAATGGTCTTCGAGCTCACACAGATGCAGGTGGCGTGATCTTACTGTTCCAAGATGACAAGGTGGGAGGCCTTCAAGTCCTGAAAGATGGGGAATGGATTGACGTGCAGCCCTTGCCAAACACCATTGTCATCAACACTGGTGATCAGATAGAGGTCCTGAGCAATGGCCGATACAAGAGTGCTTGGCACCGTGTTATGAGCTCCACTGACGGGAACAGGCGATCTATCGCCTCATTTTACAATCCATCCCTTAGTGCCACCATAGCTCCTGCACCAAAGCTGGTGGAGAAAACAAACCAACAAGGGGAACAAACTTATCCCAAGTTTGTTTTTGGTGACTACATGTCTGTTTATGTTCAGCAAAAGTTCCTCCCCAAAGAACCAAGGTTCCAAGCTGTAAGGGCCATGTAACAGCAAGAAGATATGAAGTTAAAAAACTGAGATAATGAGTGTTTTTTTTTTTTTTTGGCTTTTTTCTTACCTTTTACTTTTCGTTTTGGTATATGGCTCTTAGTATAATTAAGTCTTGCATGCGTAGCCCTTTCTTTCCGCGAAATTAAAATTGCAGGGAAGGATAGAGAGCTCAAGTGAGCAAACTAGCTATTACTAGGGTGTTTGCCTTTCGAGTTTGGACTGTTTGTGGTGATGAACATGATGAAATGCTCATGCATCTGCTAAAGTTGGGTCTGTAAATTAGAATCATATGTTTTATGAATTCTACTCTTTATTTTAAGAAACAGCTTTCAGAGTTTTTTGACTTCCTAATATGTCAGCAGTTGTCCTTCTTCATTATTATTGGATTTTCCTCTCTTTTCCGTTATTTAATTCTCACAATTACTTCAGTGAAAATAGATGCCCTCCTGCAGAACATGCATGTACCACATGCATCTCAACACAAGCAGCCGGCACATTGAAAACAAGGATCAAATTTTTTTTGTTTTCTTTCTAATTTAATATATTACTGGGATGCATGTTCCATTTGGTATATAAGGAAAAGGACTAAAATTTATCAATCTAATTTCTGATTTTCTAGTTAGATTATAAAAATGGAAAAGAAAGAGAATCTGACATATTGTGAGGTAGATGATGGATGGTTTTCACTTTTCACTTCAGTCCATGAAATCTATTCTCCACAAAATTGATGGAGCAGCCAGATGACAAGAAATCAAGTATATGTCCATCTAAGGGCACCACCAGAAGACTAATTTCTCATAGTCAGGTTTTATGTTCTTTTGCTAGCTCAAGTGCACCAGGCCCTGAGCTAGAGGACACGTATCCCAAGTAGAGTTGGGTAATGGAAGGTGATAAAAATGAAAAAGAGACACAGAAGGTAACTAAAATATACTCCTACTAGGCTTGGGTAGCTCCATCTGTTATAATCCTTCATGGAAAACCAAAGGTAAAAGCCTTATCCTTCATAGATAAGTCATCTTATCTTAGGTCATGATTCATGCTCTGCATGGACCATTGAAATATTTTCAACATCAAGGAACCTTCCTTTATGGCTCTATCTGTACCATTCCCACATGAAATTGCAAAAATTACGACAGAAAACTACCGAAAGAAATACATGTAATTGATCGAGTGAGCATTAATTAAAGCTTTGATACAGAATGTATGCCCGAAGATTAGTTCTTTCATCCTCCTCTCCCCCCCCCCCCCCCCCCCCCCCTTTCAAAAAAAAAAAAAAACTATAAATAAATTTTGTTTTTTATTTCAAAGCTGTGTGGTAACAGAAGATAGTATTTGTACAATTTAAGGGTGAAAGTTGACCCACTCTACTTTAATGGAGAAGCCTATGTTGGTAATGAATAACATTCACTTTGTATACTAAACCTTCTTTAATCTTTCAAATTATATCTGTACAACAGTTTACATGAAGCTTCATCCTATGTTGAAGATGAAGAAACTCGCTACCCAATGTCAGAGTCTATAACGAGCTTTATTGATCCAATCTCTCATTCCAGTTTAGGCACCGAATCAAGCTGTGGAACCAATCACCTGTTTGATCAGATTTATTAACAGTTGGAAGGGGGTGCTGGCTCATAGATATTCTGACAGAATGTCCTCGTGAGAGTTGCTGCCTTCTCTTCCCATCAAAAGAAACCCAAGCATTACTACGAGCATTATCAGGGATCTGTGAAACCAGAAACAACAATGTTTCAATGTTTTATATAATGTGCCTAACAAGAATTAGGTAATTTCTCAACAGACAATATAAGAAATGTCCTGCTGATACACATATTGTGATGACATCTTTTAAAGAACTCTCAGTTATAAAATGCAATTTCAGTTTGTTTATCTTTATTCATACAATTTTATATGCCTGTCTAGCAACAAATGCCCTCAGCTTGTGCACTATAAACCCATAACTCTCCACCAGACTATAACCTATATGACAAAGATGAGAAGCAGTTTCAGAAATACAACTTCATTTGTGTAAATTGCATCATTACTTCCATAAAGCTAATTGAGATGCTAACATAGAATATAGCTAGTATTACAAGCATTACTGAGAAGAGATAACAAAGTAACATCGAATGAGGTATATTTCGTGCAATAAGACCCAAAAAAACCACCCCAATTGAGAAGCTCTCCAAATTGGAATACCACCAAGTTAGCCCCAGAAACTTCTCTGTTTTATTCAATACTAAAATACACCTTTTAAGTTATTCGCAAGACCCAAGAAAACGAAGAATGGTTACAAACAAGAGTCCAACTGGTCCGATTGATTACTTGTCAAGCAACACTCCCTATACTTCAACTTTCTTTACAGCAACCGTACCCACAAGCAACTTCCAACCATGTATAGCACAGAAATGATTTTATTCTCACATGCCAATGATAAATAAAAAGTTTGATCAGAGGTTTGCAAATAGCAATAAGAGAATCTTCATATAATATGGCAAAGATTGGATATCGCCAAAGATACAGGATCAGCTAGGAACAAGGTAAACCGTAGGCAAGTAGTCCATAGCACTAAACGTAGACCAAGGTATTCTAACCGATTTCTGATCCTCAAACACCTTCTTGGCAACATGGAATAGTCAAGGCCAAACTCTTATGACTCTACACCATCGTATTTCAGTAACTTGCTATGATGAACCTCGCTACAGTGCTTCTTCTGTAGTTATACTATGGTTGGCAATCAATTTCTTGAGATTCCGATACAAAGTATCCACTGAAGTGACAACTGTAGAACATAGATTCATGTCATTGCTTACTTGGTATGAGTAATGGTTTTATACTAAGTTACTAGCTGAAGTGAGAGAGTAACCAAAGAGAGAAAACTTAGAAAAACATTGTTTTTTATTTCACAAGGAAGATTTTACAAAAAGATGTGATAATTTAGAAAACTAATAGATGCCTCTTTCATGAGGAAGGAGTTGTCTTATATAGGCATACATTAGACACACAAAGACACTTGTTACTATACCTTCACATGGATGATAGTAACAAGATATTGACAATGATTAGACAACTTTTACAAAAACTTATAACTTTAATAAAGTAAATACTGTCTTGTCTTGAAAAGAGATAAAAGAACACTTCTCACATTCTTCAAAGTGGCACATTCTTTGATGCGCTTTTATTTCGAGGAGATTCATTTGTCAAAGAAAACAAGTGTACACAACTTTACGCATTTTGAGGTGGACAAAGCGGGCATACTTGTAAACATATTAGTAGAGTAGAAATAGATTCCCTTGGCATACACCTCAAAGATGGACAACATATTGCTCAGCCGCACATTACTCGAGAACTACAGAATTTCCTAGATGAACACCTCATGGAGAAACAAGTCCAACAGTTCCTTGTCAATTAATGAGTGAGTTCATCTCAAATCTCACAAAGATCTGAAGTACTCTCAGGATAATGCTAAAGAAAGGTTCTCTAGCACAGTGGACTTAGAAACAAATAAGAGCAATACAGATTCTCTAATCTACTGTCCAATCACTTCTTACCCTGCAGATTCCTCACATAGGAAAAGAATCCTTCAAACCGACACAAGTAACAAGTATTGGTCCATATTTCTACTCAAAGAAATTGATAGCAAAAGAAAGATTTACAAATACAAAAGTGGAAGTTCAAAGAAATACTTGAAGTTAAATATGGAATTCAAAAGTTCGAGTTCCATCTCATTGGCCACCATTTCACTGTGGAATCAAGCATCACACACTTAACTTCAAAAAGAAAACCCTTCACAATGTACAACTACTCAGATGGTCTCAATGGTTTTCATGGTACACATTCAATTTTAAGCATATAAAACGAAAAGACAATGTCGGTCAAGACATGCTCTCAAGGCCAACTTCTCATTCTTCTTAGAAACTCTCCTCCTCAAAGATCATTCCAATCATTGCTATGATGAGTTCTTTAGGAGCCTCTTCTTCTGTTGTCCCCCCAAAGGTAAACACTTACCCTCTTGATCCAGGTAACCTTCCAAAAATGGAAAACAACCACCCCTGGATCACTTCCACCTAAAACATTAATCACAAGTAGTTTTCTCCATACTCGTGCCTACCTGCTCATGCTCAAGCATCAAAGCCAAATCCTCCAAAGGTTTGGAGATACATCAATCCAACCTATTGGGGTGCATCCTAAATACCCCTTCACCCATTTTACTTTCCCTGCTAGACACTGGATATTCTTCCCAAAAAAAACTATATGCTTTTTGTGCTATTTATGCCATCTCTACTACATTGCCTTAGAATTCTCACTTGCCTTTTTCATCTAAACACCCCGTAAAATCCAGAACATGGCCTAGCCCCAGAAGATACCCCATAGACCCCAATGAGAAACTCAAACACTTCCTTGGTTCAAGCCCATACTTATTTGGAGGCAATGACTCACAACATCTGAAAGGTAAAACAAGCACTACCCTATCCCACATATTGTCATCACCTTTCATCGACCTTCCAATTACATGAGCACTATTCGATACTTCCCTTATACTGCCATCCTTTGCAGCCAAGGTTATTCCCTCCACGACAGAATTTCGAACGTTCTTAGGAATATATTAAAGTCCAAAGACAGCTCTGTAAACTAAACAGGATCATTTGCTCAGAGATATGGACTCATTCACAAGCCACTGCACCTCGAGAGACTATCCAGACTATGCCAAACAGCTCAACATAGATAGGCATATCTATTAGCAGCAATTCACAAATCTGACAATAAGACAACTCCTCCCTAACTTTAGGTTTAACATTTCCCGTCTGAAACCAGTTGAATGGAATCCATATTGGCAACCACCGCCAATCCAGGACCAACAACCAGAACCAACCATTTATTGGGAAGACTCCTAAGACCTGTATGACCTTGGTGAAGACTTCAATCCCGAAGACTTCTTCATGAACAAAGTACGAGGACCAATTAAACACCCAAAGAAACACACCAATCCCAATCAAGCTTCTTCAAGTTCTACCCAACCAGACCCCAAGGACCATGGCATTCCCTGACCAGGAAATGATAATCTCCCATCAAAAATGGCTTGAACATTTGGGATCTGATTTTACTACTAGAGTAGATAATTCCCATCTTAATCTTCCAAATGATAGTGAGTAAGAGACCCCCCACTCTAAAATATGTATAAGTATACAAGTCTATTAAGTGTGCTCTACTCGAGTGTTTACAAGTGTGACCCACCTTGTCCACCTCAAAATATGTGAAGTTGTGTCCCCTTGTTTTCCTCAACAAATGGGTCTCCTCAAAAGAAGATAAAGGCACATCAAAGAACATGCCATCTTGAAGAATGTGTCACTTCAAAAGAAGTGTTCTTTTGTCCCTTTCCAAGACAAGATAATATTTACTTTATTAAAGTTGTAAGCATTTGTAAAAGTTTAGTCATTGTCAATGTCATGTTACTATCACCAAGGTATAGTAACAAGTGTCTTTGTGTGTCCAATGTGTGCCTATATAAGGCAAATCCTTCCTCACAAAGGAGGCAAGTTTTAGTTTTCTAAGTTGTCACCTCTCTTACTAAATCTCCCTTGTGAAATATAAAACTATATTTTTCTAAGTTTTCTCTCTTCGGTTATTCTCTCTCTTTAGCTAGTAACTTAGTATGAAACCATTATCACTCCAAGTAAGCAATGACATGAGTCATATGCTCTGCAGTTCTCACTCTAGTGGATCCTCTACATTAGAACCTCATGAAATTGATTATCGACCATGGTATCACTGTAGAAGAAGCATTGTAGCAAGGATCATTGTAGCAAATTATTCTAGTACAACGGTGTAGAGCAATAAGAGTCCAGTCTTGACTAGATCGTGTTGCCAAGAGGGTATTTGAGGGTCAAAAGTCGATTAGAATACCTGTGTCTACACTTAATGCTACGGACTAGTTACCTATGGTTTACCTTGTTCCCAGCACCAATCCCGTAACTTACAAGCACTAATCATAATATATTGCAAAAAAACAACGAACTTTATCTAATACATCACATGAGCAATGACATATCCACCGGAAAAATAAAACATGAACCTTGTTTGACCAATTAAAGCATATATGGTATATAAGTTTAAACCAAAGGATAAAAGAAATTTACAAGATTCTTATTTGTGGAGAAAAAAAATTTCAAAAATTATCTACGAGTGGTCTTTTCTTATGTGAATAACTTTACCTTCAATTCAAGCCTTGCAGAATCTGGAAGTATAACTGGTCTAAATGAGAGGGAATGTGGGCAGATAGGTGTAAAGAGCATGCAAGGAACATTTGGATGAACCTGCATTACAACAGTCTGTTGATACTTATAGAATAATCATGATACTGAAAATGGTCTATATATAATAAACCTCATATGTGTCTCTGAAACTTGAAAGGACAACCTACCATGGAACCTCCAGCAGCTGTAGAGTAAGCAGTGCTCCCAGTAGGTGTGGCTATTATGACTCCATCACCTTGCACCTAAAGGCACATTTTTTATTAAATAAAATAAAGGAAAAATTAAAAAAGATTGACCATCTTTAAAGGTATATAAGATAAGATATTTAACATTTAAGGCACAGATGCATTTAGTGCATAGATAACAGGTGCAAATAGTTATAATCCATGAGAGCAAGTATAACTCACTGCCTATGTGACAACAGAAGCTTAAATTTTCCGTATCGAAAGAAGTTAACTAACCTTTGTTATAAGTCGGTCATGTTCATAACATTCAATCTTAGAAAGGTACGGATTAGAACCACGATCGACAACGATCTCATTCAGGACATCAAATACTTTTCCTGGCACTGCTTTACCATTTCGAAAAATTTCACACCGTAGGCGCATTCTAAGAGTTATGTAAACACCATCTGCTGTGTTATTACCATGGATGACTTGCTTCAAGTCTTGCCTGTAGTCTTCAAACTATATTAATCAAATGTAAAGAGATTAAAAAAATGGGCAATCATGAGGACATCCAATATCCAGTAACAAAAATCACATAACTGAGCAACTTACAGTGTGGGAAGTGAGAAATCCAAGAGATCCAAGATTAAATGATACAACAGGTGGTACAGCACCTCTAAATAAATTTGATGCATGCAATATAACCCCATCTCCACCCAAGCATGCCACAAAATCAACCCTCTCATGCAGATCACTGTCATACGAGCATAGAACAAGCAGAATCGCAATCAGGCATGAGGAATAGTAGACTATCAACTCTATTGCACGATAAATCATAAGGGTACCTGGTATCCTGACTATAAAAGGTTTGAACAAATCCAAACCCAGGGATTCTAGCAAATATGTCATGGACATCAGGTTCAACAAGGACATTCATTTTTTCTTGATAATACAAAAACGAAGCAGCCTGCACATCAAACACAAAAATGCAGTTATAACTGCTACATATCAAACAAGCAACTGCAGAAGCACATATTTAATATATGCTAATCAATCACAGATAAAAAAAAGAGATAATTTCCAGCTGGCAGTTCAAGAAACTATCATGTTCAAGTTAGACTTGGAGGATGTTGCTGTATTATGATTTACACTGACAGCCAACTAATAATGATCCTTCTTAACAACCTTATGGCAGCCACACCTTACCTCAAACAAGAAGTCACTACCGAAACCATTTAAAGATTCCTAATAATTGGAATAATCAATGCAGCAATAAAAACAGCGATCATATTGGGACTTTAAAACTAAAACCAATTCAAATAAGAGCCTAACAGGTGGAACAATCCATGCATGCAAAGGTCGAGGCTACAAATGTCTACATTCTGCACCATCAACAGCCTCAGAATTTATAAATGCTGAAGTAAGTTTGATTCCAGTTTCAGATTATACAAGAATACACACCAACAGACTTAACATGTGACTGAAATAAAAAATATTTTGTTAGTTATTTTTTAAGTGTAAGGAGGCGATTATTGCCAACAATGAAAAAAAAAATCTTCAAATGATACCTCTTTAGCTTCTTCCATTAGTTCAGGCCCCAACTTCTTTAACAGTAATACAGTCTTTGGTGTAGACTTCCACATAAGCATCTGTTGCTGGGTGCTAGGATGAGTGAAGGCCAAGGAGGATTCAGTTACCTTCTCCCTGGTACAGGAGAACCCATCTGTCCGCACTAAAAACATCTCTGCTTTCCTTCGTGACTGCACTCTTACAACACCAGTTGCAGAAGCACACATATCTCCCTCAATCGATCCCAATTCATCATCACTTGAGTCTGAGAAGGCCTTACCATTGCTCTTCTCTCTCTTGCTAAACGAGGTAGATGTAACATGCTCATTGAAATTCCCATCTAAAGTTGCAACTTTGGTTTCAGTCGAGGAATACCTTTCCCCTTCAACAAATCCATTCACATTTGTGCCATTGGTAGCATAACTAGCACCATTTAAGTACTTTCCTCCGCCAGCAGCAGTACTGTGATGATCTTGAGATTGATTTTTAGCACTACACAATCCATTGGAACTTCCTGCCTCTGCCAGCTGGGATTTAGTATTAGCATAAACCACCTTGTTTCCCCATGCTGCTCTAGTAGATGTTTCTCTTGAAACAGGCAGGGTTTCTAATCTTTTGAGCTGATGATTGAAATACATTGGAGGAGAGATCTTTTTACTTCTCAGAAACATGGACATTTCTTTTCTGGAGAAAATATTGCAAGGAGGAATCTGAGCCTTTAGAGGATCAATATTCTCAAAGATGCTTATCATAGTTCCTTCCGCATTATCAACTGCTTCCTCTGATGTCATAACTTGGCCGGAAACAAGGTCATTGTTTGCCCCACAAATTCTCTGATCTTCTTTATCATTGTCTGAGAAGACTTCATTCTTATGTGCTCCATTTGAACTATGACTCACATTCAATGTCTCTTGCACTAACTTGTTTGTCTCTTGTAACTTGAGCTTTTCTTCTGAACTCCAAGATGCCTGCATTTCTCCTGATCCATTTGCATCTTTTGAAAGTGTATCACTGGGACTCACTGACTGATTTGAGACAAACTGAGATGCAAAGCGAGTCATGTACTGCCGCCATCTAGAGACCATTGCGGAAGTTCTCCATACTCCTTCCTTACTATGGAGATAGATGGGCTTTTTATTGAAATCTGAAACCAAAGATGCAAACTTCTCAACGTGCTCCATTGAAGGTGCAGTTCCAACCTCAATTGGAATTTTTACAAATTCAACTTTCCCAGACGAAATAGCATCATCCATGCCTGCTTGATAAAAATTATCCTTAACAATCTCAGCTCTTAGGTCAACAATGGTTTTAAATCCCTTTTCAATCAACCACGTCAGCCCTTCCTCTGTTACTTGACCGCCTGCCCAAAATGCTATCTCACAATCTTTTGACTCTATCTCTTCTTTAGATGTAGACAAACAAACAGGTTGCCAGTTTGCAAACAATGTATGGCACGGATGCTCATCCTTGCGTGGAAAACCCAAATCATAACAAGCATTCTTCAACCTTTGCAACTTCCTCCAAACATTCAGGCTTCGAAAATCATCGGGTGTCAAATAGTTCTCAAGGGCAACATGTAAGCTCTCACAACACCTCTTCATCTCACTCCGGAAAAGAGCAAGTGGTGGAAGCTTATCATCCATCACACTTATGTCTGCCATACGAAAATTATTCATAATTGAGACTCTTCCTGAAAGAACATCCTCTCTTCCTTTGTTCAAGAGAGATAGCATGCAACCAAGCACAGACACAATCTTATCCTCCACTAATGGTTTTTCCTCGGGTGTGAAATCATACGAAACAATACATTCACCCGTCAATGGATTGCATAAAGTGTCCATCAAAGCAGCATGGAGCCTTTCAGCTGTTCTAAAAATTCTACAATAAGCCTCGACTTCTGCTATATCCCCAGGAACCGGACCAATCCAACGCAACTGTGATACATCATGTGACTGGATAGTCTTCTAATCCAAAGAAAAAAGTGTCAGACAATGAAAGAAAAACATAATTCACTATTTCCTCTATAAGATTAAAAAAGGAAAGCCAAAAAAAAAGGGGGAAATAGTCTGCTACACCAGGAATAAAGAAAAATGCAGCAATTTACCTCGGATGTACTTGCTACTACTTACTAACATTAGCATCATAAAACAGACATGGAATCACAAAAAAACAAAGAAAGAAAAAGTGAAAAAACCTTTGAGAAGGATACTCTTGAGCAAGTATTATCACTGTTTCACCGTACTCCACAGATACACATAAGGGGAATGTAGTTAATTCACCAAAGGATATAGTTAGAAGTGACAATGGAATATCAAGAATCATTGTCCATGATTCGGAATGGGCTTAATAAAATGCTTGAAAGAATTGAAAGGTCTTCTCTTCCTTTTAAAGCTAGTTGCTGCTCTTTCAATCATATATTAAATAGACCCTAACGAACCTCTTCAAACCAGTGTTGATATGCGTGTATTTTAACAGACACAACGAACAAAGTAAGAAGAAAATGATAGCTGCAACAGAAATCACCAGGCTTCTTACTCAAAAGTGGTATGAACTATTACACAAATCTAAATTTGAGAAATTGCACAAGCAAAGATCAATACAACAAAACCGGGCATCGAGCTCGTTCAAAACATATGAAACCAACATAAAATAGACAGCCAATATCAAACTCTTAGATCAGTATTATCCTTAAGTATGCTTAAAACATTATCATGGGCCAAGCACAATGCTTAATACAATGTTGAACAAACCCAGAATCATTTCACCAAAAATAATAGTAATAACAGATTAGATAACACCAGTCCAAGACTTTATATCGGTCCTTTCATCCAACAATACGTTTAAACTTGAAATTGAAATAAAAGAAAACAAAGAAGAAAAAAAAAAGAAAAAACCAAGTGAAAGGAATGAGAGAAGAGAATGAATTGGAAGGAAATAAACCTGAGAGTCCAGACCCAGATTGAAGGAGAAAGACTTGGATAACTCCGCCCTCACTACAAGCTTCAGCCTTTTCCTTACCACCACTTTCCGCTTCAATCCGACTCCGAGTCCAAACCCGAACTCCTTGCTCTCTCTACCGAACTTAAAGGGGGGTGACAGTCCGGCCACCGGAGACAACCTCTTCATGTCGACGATAGCCACGTGGCAAACGTAGAGGCATTCCACCATACGGGAAAAATTTGTAATATTTGGTTCTGGGTTTTTTTTTTTTTTTTGG
>NW_018397260.1:3791842-3822754 GCF_002168275.2 Theobroma umbraticum | reverse complement strand
AAGATGCTTACTGGGCCAACCCATGGTTTGGATCCAGGCCTTTTCCTTTATGATAATCCTTTCCTTTCCTAGCAATCTTCGTCTTCATAATTTAGCAGCGGATAATATAAAAAGGAAAAAAACAAGTCTCCCGCTTGATGAATGAGACCTTGGAGTTACCCAATTTATTATGTTTACAAATGATTTAAATTTTAAAGGCAAAAAGGGAATTTCCAGCTGACAGAGGTGCCTAGTAAAAAAGAATTAAAAAAAAAATTAAAAGAAAGAAATTGCCTGACGTCATGCACATGCATTTGCGCAAGATATTACAGCTTTTTGCTCTCCTATTTAACATGTAACTCTTGACTGCAAGAGGAAGAACCTTTAATTACAAAAATTGGTAGCAGATAAGGTGACAAATCAGTTAGTCAGTCAGAAGGAATGAAGCTCACCATAAAGTTAAGCAATAAATCTAAAAAGGTGAGAAAGAGTAGAGAAGGGAAAAACAAAATAAAAAAGGCACTTATCACACGCATTTTTTTTTTTTATGGTGTGAACTTCTAAATGAACTACATGATGTTAGCTTGAATGTTCGAAACCTGTAGAAGTTGGCGGAAGGCTTGATTTCGGGGGAAGATTTACAGGCTGCTTCGTGGACTTGTGTCTATCATCCCCCTGTTGCAGAGGTAGCTTCTCTGAACGGAAATGAGTTTCATCCAACTCCATTTCAGGCTTCCTCTTTACCTTTTTCTTTGGCAATGAGCCATCTACCACCTTTATTTCATCCATGGCATTGCTTGAAATGCCCTTTAACTTATCCTGTTTTAGTCGGTCCAAACTGGAACCATTTGTTGAGGGACTTGGAGTCCGGACAGCACCCGCTGGTGCACTTGAAATTGACTTATTAGTTGAAGATATAGCATGACTACCAGAATCAGGAGCCAACCTCTCTCGCGAGTGCTGTATCAGAGCACTTGAGGCAGACTCCACTCGAACACTATCCTCCAGTCTAGGTGCCAACATCTTTTTCCTCTTGATTTTCTCCTGATCCTTTGAAAAAAGACATAATTGAAAATGATAAGCAAACAGCAATTGACATGAGACAAATCAAAGCAGAGAAGACACATCTTTGTCTACACACAAATGCAAGACTGCTCTAGATGGGAAGTGACAATTAATCAAATAGGAGACCCATTAACAAATATATCACCAAAAATAGAGAACGTGGGTAAGTAAAACACCCAGCATCCACCTACTATTGGTTCATCTGAAACCCTAAGAATAATAACAAACATGCACTAGGTTGCTTTACTCAAGCAGATAACAGAGGTTTTTGGTTGCCAAGCCTGAGGAAGCTTCAAATCTCATAAGTATACCAAAATTGTCAAAGATGGGTTACATTCAGTCTGCAGAAGACACACAATTAATAGACAGAAGCCCTTGAAAACGTAGACCTCAATGTTCAGAAGAATAAATGAAGGTATATACACCAACACAAGGGCGAACAGCATAGAAGGGATTTTACATACCTTATGTCTGTTGTACATTGCTCTCCGCCTTTCCTTTGCCCTACAAATTGCACGTTTAATCCCATGGTTGTCCATCAGACCATTTGGCCACAGCTGTGCAAGCTGACCAGGGAGGGACTCCAAATGTAAGATAATCATGCAACAACAGAAAAAGTTGAAGCATAATTGAGCATTAAGAACAATAAAGAATAGCTTCATCAATAATAAATCAACATAAAGGGTACATGACCAAAACAAAGGACAAAACCTCTGAGTAAGGTAGAAGCGGGAAATGAGCTCAAGAAGAACATCACAAGATTAAAGCAAATTATTTGAAAAAGAACAACAATGACAATGCAGGATGAATTCTATGGAATTCTTTTGAGGCACCAGAAATTTAAGGCCTGATTTAGCTATAAAAGAGAAGATGTAATCCAGACGGGAACTGTACAAGGGAAGGATATAAAAGAACAATAATGACAAGGGAAGGATATAAAAGAGAAATAGGAAAAGACAGAAGAGAGAAGGTGAGAAGAATAGAAAGAGACGGAGCAGTCTCAACTCTCATGCACCCTTCTCATCCAATTGGCAAGAGAGTGACCCTATCAAAACCATCAGGTAACAATAACTGCAGAGACATAGCTGGCCACCTTAATGGACACCTAATGCCAGCAATTTGAAGATTTTCATTATGACTACAATAACTGTGGGAGTAGAGAAAGAAATGATAAGTGCTCAACCTCTACATAAAGCTTTCTGATTTGTGGACCTGAATCTTCATCCAATCCCTACAACCATTAAACAATAAAAAGCAAGGATAAGATTCACTAAGAAGAGATTTCCCCAACAAAGATGAAATTTTGTCGAAGGAATGTCATGCAAGGACATATAATCACATCAACATAGAGGTCATAAAGATCACAAATCTTGTCCTCCAATGATGTGTCCATGCTAAATTTCCTTTTAAGAGCTCTTTCTTCAGAACCAACTTCTTGAAAATCATCAGAAGCTCCAGCTTGTTGCTCCAATGCCTGAAAAAAGTTTATGCATATTTCATCAAGAGCAGGAAATTTTCTAACTTCAGTTGATAAGATATGGTACTAACTATGAACAAGATGAAAGACCATGATCTTGAATACCAAGATGGAGAGAAGTAAAGAGAATAATAGTCAAGGAATCTACAATGAAGAAGTATTTAAACTAAACAATCCACACATAAATAAGGAGGGATACAAAAGGAAGTACAACAACATCATGGCAAGAAGGTAAGAAAGGCATATTTTAGCAAAAGTAAAGGCCTTATGTGGAAGGGTGTGGGAAAGAAAAACTTTTGCCCTTGATCATAAGCAGAACATGATAATGGCTACAATTCCTTATAGAGAGTAAAAAATAAAAATAAAAAGGGTAAGAGACTCTTCAATCAGGACAAACTAGAAGAGGAAACAGAAAATGAATTAAATTAAAATGAGAATAGCATGGGGAAGAGAGAGAGACAATTAAACAAACCTTTGGCTCAAGAGAAGAAACTCTTGTCTTTATCATCTCAACAACTTCCTTCTTTATCTGTTGAAATCTATCATCTTTTTCTTGCTTTGCTGACAAACCTGTACTAATCATGATTTTGAGGTTCCTCTGCATCCAAAATATTGCCTCAATTTTCATAGATATGTAATTTACAAAGACAATTCAAATTGGTAGAATGACTTTACCAGAAGAGATCATGGAGACCAAACAAGTGGATTTAGTCATGCATAAAAAATAAAAAAGTCAAAAGCACATATGTTTACATAGATTTGCCCTGTTTTATTCATTCTTTTACCAGTTGTAAATTTCAAAGCATAAAGATGATAAACCAAAGGTATCTCTTCAAAAAGTCAGGAAAAGGTCACGTATTTGACAGCCACCAAACAGTCTTCGAATGGTAGAATTCTAAACAAGGCTTAATAATATATATTTGGATTACAACTACAACCAAAAGTTGCTTCACGATCTCACAAATTTGATTGCATTATTCAAACCCAAAACATATGCACTAAATTACATTTCAAAGCCACCATAATCGCTCTTAGAATGGTCACAATTAGTCAAATGCATGGTGTACCAACTTTTCTTCATTGGACCAAAAGAAACTACATCACATGAGTTTAAACCAAAAGCCATGTCTGTGGTAAAGGGAGATTTAACAGAAAGTAATTCTAGACTTAAGAGTTCATTCCCATGTTGGCACGCAATCATAACATGATAAATTCCAAGCCCTTTTTCAATGTTATCCGGTAAGAGCAAAAAATTGAAATTGCAAATGAAAATTTGCAGGTGTCATACTCATTCATAGACAAGGAAAGATACCTTAAGTGTTCTTAGCTGTATTAAGTGGCCAAGGATACTCATAAGGCGATTTAGTAACTCCTTAGATACTTTCCCCTGACTTGCCTGCAGCAAAGATAAAAATCAAATCAAATCAAATTGAAAAACTTAATCTTTCCCTGAAAGCACCATGTTATTGAAACAAATAGCAAGTAGAAAATTAGTTCTTTTACAGGAATAAGCATTAATGAAAGTCCCATACCGCTAATCTAGCAACTTTAGCAAGCTTGAATTTTATTTCTCTAGGCAATCTCCTCTTAATACCCTGGGATGAATTATCAGCCTCTTGATTTTCCATTGCAGGTGGCCTTGCTGTGATATTATACAAAGGAAGGAAAAAATTTAATTTAAAAGAAAATATTCATAATTAAATTGTTCAAGACACATAAACACTTACATTCTGCAACCATCTTCTCTAGCTCCCTAATGGCCCTTTCAAGCATTGAACTTTTGGGCCTAAGAGTAGAACCATCCTTTTTCAGCATGTGTGAAGATTTCTGCATGATATATTACACATTAAAATCAAAATGAAAACCAATATGATAGCATTAACATCTAATGCAAAAATCATTGCTCACCTCTCTCTGGTGAGGAATAATTTGGAACATAGTGTTTACTAATATCTTGCACTACAGCCAATTGGTTTTAGGTTTGATGCCCATCCTAAATTTAATATCTTGCAGCACATGCACAACACACGCACTCAGAAAGAGATGGCTATGGTGCCCTTGAACTTTCCAGGATTTTTTCAGTAGTCCACATAATGTTCAAATGAAATTTGAGGGACTATGACAAGTGAACCGAGAACAGATTCAAATGTCTCTATCTGTATCTCTAATATAAAGTCCCAGCAATCTTTCCGTACAAATGGTTGTCATGTAAATCTATGTTAGAGCCTTTTTTACTGTGCTACATACAAAATCAGCCATCAAACTCGTAGTGTTTCAGATATTGCAGGTCATCATAACCAGAACCCTGTGTTCATGTCCAAATTCAAACTACTTTATTCAGCTACTAGTTATACTAACAACTTATTAACCTGCCACTGGTAAAATGAGAAATGGAACAAATTATCAAAACAAATTTGAAGAAAAAAAAAACAACCTACCGCTGTATGCATAGCATATTTGCCATCAGAAAAATTAGTGTCTTGCAGTTCACGAATGCCATTTTTTTCTCTCGGTCGAACTGATAGTTCAAGCTCATCAACATTACCAATTGGTTTTCCATGTTGGGATTTCGATTGTAAGTAAGCATTTTTATCATGGTATTTCTGATGCAAAACATCAGAGGACCCACTTGCATCTTTCAACTTGTTGCTGACAACATTTTTTGACTGCAGAACTCCCATCTTTGACTTTTCCGTATCCTTCATATCTGCCAAAGGTACAGAAGTATTACCATTTGAAACTTTCAAATATGAGGAAGGATCCAATGCTAGTCTTGTTTCAGAAGATTTCTTCTTGGAAGAAATACCAGAAACTGATAGTTGATTCTGAGCTTTGGCATCCCCATATTGTTCATTTAATGCGGTCAAATTCTGAGAATGATTAGAATTATTCCTCCCAAGAGATGGTTCAGCCCTCCCCAGAGTCATCTTTGTAGCCTTTACATGTTTATTTGACACACGACCATCATCACTCTCACCAGCAGGTTTTGCAGCATCTTTTCTTCGCCTTTTCTTGGGCTGTTGGTTCAGTATAACAGGGGGTTCATTTCTTGAAGAAAGAAGGGAAAAAAAATAAAAGAAATCAGTGAGGAGAAATTAGAAGAAATCAACTAATAATGAACTTTCAACATAAAAAAGCATATAATTTGAGAAGCTAAATTAATGATAAATGAAGTACACTAGGTTTACCCACATTGCAATGAGAAAAGAAACATAAAATAAAATATACTATAAGGTTACTTTAGACAACACAAGCATGGGGTTCTTGAAAACCACCAGATTGTAGAGAATTAGAGCAGTATTATTCATGATAACAGGAATTAAAGTTGAAAGCCTAACTGTGGATCCCAATTTATTTTGGTCTTCAAGCCAAATTTGTGCCCATTTAAGACAAAATAATCATTAAATTAACCTCGCTTGAACTGATAAAAGATGAATGATGGCTTCTAGTGTCAGAGGATACACATGAATAGCCATCTAAACAGAATCATTACTAAGCTTTGTCACCAACAAATGGAGAAGATGCAGAAAAGAGACTCACACTCTTTCCAACTTGCCCCTATTAACAAAGAATCCATCATGTTTTATTGCTGAATTATCAACTTCAAAATACTCATCCTGCATAACAAGCAATGAAACAACATTATAAAGCAATAAAACACATTACACGCTCCTTGTTCCAAGAAGAATAGCATCAATATAAATGCTGCAGTACAACCAACATATACAGACTAAAAATATAAGTAATCGATTTTAGTACTAACCAGCTCCGCATCATCAATAAAAGAGTCTTCTGTGTCATATTGATCATCATCTGGAGTTTCATCCAGTTCTTCCTCATCACTGCTATCTTTACCCTGAAAAAGTTTCACTTAACATTATCACAGACGATTCAAAGTGCATCTCACAACGCAAACAAAATAAACATAAAAATACCATGTAAAGACGTTCAATCTTCTCAATAACAGCACTGAATCGATTTGGAGGAGGTTCATCTTTGGTTTCTTTTTCTGCCGCTTGTCCCTGGATAATGCCAAGCATGATTAAGAATAGGCGAAAAGGAAAAAGGCAAATTACCAGATTTTCCTTCAGTTTCCCGCATTTTCTAGGCAGCCAAACAATACTGATACATTCAAATAAACCAAAAAATACGAAGCACAATTTCTTCAAAAAAAAACGCCATAAAATGCAAAATAGCTTAATGCAAGCATGCGTGTAAATAAATTAATTTTAAAAAATTACGTAAAAATAGATATTGAAGAAGCGGCTCTTACAGGTGCGATGCGAGACTGCAAGTTAGGGTGGGCATTAGGAGGCGGCTCAGGTGCTGACGTCGCCACCGCAACCATGGCGGCAGCGGCAGAAGATCCATTGCCCCGGTTGGCGTCTTTGACAAGCTTCTTCCACGAAACATATGTGGTCTCTCCTGGTCGGAGCTCAACCGTGAAAACTTGCCGGTCACCAGCCTTCATCACCTTCGGCGCCACCACTCTCGAGGGCTCACCACCACCACCACTACCGGCTCCTCCGCCACCACCACTCTTATCTTCCATCTAGAATTCCGGGTCGGGTCACCCAATTATTATTCCTAGGGTTAATTGAAACGAAAGAATATTCAAGAATCAGTAATAGAAGGTTCTAATTTGAGACCTAGATTGGGGAATTTGATTGGGAAAGAGAATGAGAAGGGAGTTGCGCGGGATAAAGAAACGTCCCTTTTTTTTTTTTCAAGGAGGATTTTTCTTTTTTTTCTTTTCTTTTTTGGGTTTATTAAGCGGGTTATTAAATATTTTTATTGGTTTTCCGAGTTTAATTTCCTCTCGATTTTCCTTCCCCGAAAAATTTGAAGGAGGAGACGGGAAGGGAAAGGGTCGGGTTTCAAGCAGGTGACACGCGAGAGTCTGGATCCGTTTAAAGTTGACCCCGACTAAAGCCTCAGCCTATGGTTCCATTTTCTAGTACCAGGGCTTTGATTCAAATGGTCCAGATGCGTGGGTTAGAGCCTATAGCCACTGCAACTGGCCTGGTTGAAAGGCATTGAGATTGCGTGCATTGGTACTGTAAACTTTGATTGTACTTGTGTTATTTTGGTCAAAAACCAAACTTAACTCCTTTGTAAAAAAGAAAAAGAAAAATAAAAAATTATCTATCGTTCTACAAGAACAAAAAACAATGGGCAGAACCCATCACAACACATTCTTTCCCTCACGCATAGACAATGGTGAGTTGGTAATTACCTGCCGTGGAGCCTAAGCTGCCTAACAACTACTACTACTAATTTAGATGAGGAGATTGTCCATGAACTCTTAACGACCCATTATCTGCAGCTGCAGCTGCTGTTGCTTCTACTGCTGGTGTTGCTTGTGGAGAAGCAAGAGCTTAGCATCCATAAGCACGAAATGCTTCTTTTGGCAGAGACGTTGTCAAGACTCTTTTATCATCTCAAACAAAGGAACTTGAATCCGAGCCACAGGAATTATATACAGACCCTACAACTATTGCAAGCAGCACCACCTTCAAGCACACATATGTATATGAACCTGCAGCACAACAATCAACAGATGACTCACGCTCAACAAAGAATGCAGATGAAATGAGCTCAACGCAGAATGCAGATGACATTCCAACCATACATGACAGCAGAAGAAGCACTAAATGATTTTTAAACAACAAGAAAGATTCAAAGACAACGGACATACACAACAAAATTGTCAGGTGTGCAATAGTTGAGCAGAAAATTAAGGAAGTACTATTATATAAACAGAAGTGAAGAATCAGTTCTACACTCAATCGAATAAGAACATATGCATAGCATCCTTTCACTTCCTTCTTATTCATTTCTTTTCTTTTCTGCTTCTTTTTCAACATGTTATCAGACCCATGGCTCTCTCTCTCTCTCTGGTAGTGTCCTTATGTCTCTCTACTCTCAACGTTGGAAATTTTTCTACACAGATTATGGGGCTTCTTAAAAGTCAGGATATGTCAGGCTTCATCGATTGGAGACATCGATCTCGACCTCTTGTCATCTTCCAGAAGACAAATCCAGACTAGCTTGGATGAAAGCAGATAACCCTTCCTCAGGATGGAATTCTGGCACCCTATAGAGTTTTGTTAGAAGAGTTTTAATTACGTACGGGCAACCCTCCAAACCCTTAGGAAACACACCTTTTTCAGCTCAGACTATATTAGAAATTTTAATAGTGTTTTTGATGATTTAGTTGTCGTTGGCAAGCTAGTTGGAGATCAAACCAAAATCGTTTATCTACTTCCAGGACTTGGACAAGGTTATGAAGCCTTTGTTACAACTATGTTGAAACCTCCCATACCTTCCTTTCGATAAGTCATTGCACGAGACAATGGAATAAGGGAACTCTTTATGATAGTTTCGGCTCCCTTAATTAAAACATGGCTTTTGTAAGCCAAATATAAAGAGGAGGCAAACTTTTGAATCGAAGAAGCAAATAGAATCTACCTGGATTTTCTTCCCGAGGTAGAGGTTTTCTACAAACAAATGCCACATCTTCCAAATTGCCAAGCCTAATATGATTGCTGTTGCTGTTGGAAACAAACCTAGTACAAAACGTGATCAAGTATCACCTATGTTCCGTCATATATGCAATGAATCGAGACGCATTGCCCTCAATCGTTGGCAAAGATGATTGAATCTCTAGCAATCTAATGCGACACCTCAAGCACTGGCAACATTTACCATTGCAGAAACACACGATGGCACTTGACATCGCGACATGGGAGCTACTTCGCAGGTAAACGCAGATGCAGGAAAGTAAACTCTCTAACACCATTGAAGATAAAAATACTGCTAGGAATAATGGAATAAGTTTCGAAAATCACACACTTTAGTTCAACATTTATTAAAATACACTCTAGTATTTGGCTCGTGGATTGATACATACTCTTTTTATTTAAAAAGCAACGAATCTCCGTTCTTCTTCTTTCAAAAGAAAAAAAATTTGATCCAAGAAATTAAACACTCTATTAATCAATTAACTAGTGATTATCGATATACTTGTCTCTCATCTGATGGATTGAATCATAGAAAATCAATGAAAGATGCTTCAATGTCACAATAGTGGAATTTTGTTTTCTTTCTCATTTTGAATATTAGAAAAGTTAATTGTTTGACTAAAGGATCATAGTTTAGATATTTGAGTTGTACTAAGAATCTATTTGACTTAAGTTTTTTTTTTTAGTTTAAAAGTTATTATAAGTTCTTATAAAAAATAATAATTTCAAAATTTAAGTTAAAGCTGTTTTGTAACAATTTAACAAAATAAATTATATAAGTTTTAATTTAATTAAAATTATCATAAAGAGTATTTATGTCACTTTCAATATTCTAATAAACCATAATGGAACATTTCAAATTTATATACAATTTTAGATGTTAAAATCAAATAAATCAATAAAAAAGAAAAATATTCTATTATTGGATCTTTTATTTTTTATTTTTTTGATAATTTTTGTAAAAAGAGAGGAATCGCAATTTGTAGAGAGAAGAAGAGAGAGAGAGAGAGAGATTGATTGAGAGAAATGTATTTTTTAAAAAATTGATGTGTTTTAAAAAAGAAAGAAAAAAAAGCTTTTCTTTGGAGTTTTTTTTTAGAAACTTTTTAAAAATCACGTTTTGACTTGATTTTTACTTTTAAAAGGTAAATAAATTAAAAAACAGTTAAACTAAACAAACATTAAAATTTTATATTTAACTATTTACATATCCTAATACATGTATACTCAATACTTGAAAGATCTCAAGGAGTTATGAGTGAAATTAAACACTTACTATTAAAATTTTATTTTTAAAAAGCATTTACTTTTAAATGTTGGATGGAATTATATAAGAAAAATATTATTATATTATATATTAATGATAGAGTTGAAAATGAATATATATTTTAAGTTATACTACTGCATGATAATTAAATAGACAAATAATAAATGTATAAATTATTTGTCAAAATTTTTAAATTTCAATGCATAAATTAAATAATAATAACAACAACACAAAAAATGGTTGAACAATAGCACTTATATGAAAAAATGTGTATTTTATTGTTTTTGATAAATAGTCTTTTGATCTTTTAGTTTTCATAGTTTTGGTAATAGTTTTAATAATGTTATAAGGTGATTACATATTTTACATCTATTGATAGGTAAATACAAATAGCTTATATGAGTAGAAAGTTCAAAGAATAGATTATTGATGACATAATGTTTTAATTTTTTTTTATAATATTTAAAAATTTTAAATTATTTTTTATTTTTAATTAATTTTTTTATTTTAAATAAAAATATTTATAATTAATAATTAATTAATTATTATTAATTAAAATATCATTCATTTTTTTTATACACATAGTGTTAACATATTACATGATTGTACTATTATAATCTATCAACATATTAGGTCATTCTTCATGATATAAAATGACTTAAATAATTATTATTATTTTAACTAACAAAAGTTAGTTATTGTTTAACTTAAAATAAAAATATAAAATTTTAATTAAATATAATTAAAAATAAAAACTTATTTAATCATTTTTCAATAATTGATAAGTTTTTTTAGTTATTACCTAACTTGGTCTTGGTTTATTAACTTGCATTTAATTTGAAGTTTCTTATTAAAAATGTACCAAGAAATTTGACCCAAAGACAAAAACAATTTATCCAAAATGAAAAAGAGAAAAGATTTCTAAGCAGTAGTACTTTTTATTTCGAAAATCTAATCCAAACTCGCAAATTGTTTCCCTCCCCCGCTCTCCCGCTACCATGACCACCACCACCACCCTCACCACAGCCACACTCTTCCTCTCCCCACCATTATTCACCCCAAAATTTCACTCGTCCCTCTTCCTCAACCACTCCCTCCTTCCTTTCCCGTCTCTCAAACCCAAACCCCTGCATTCCCCCTTAACCCCAACCCTTAAACCCTCCTTCCTTGTGCGGGTCGACGACGGCGATGCCGACGGGGGAGGACCCCACGACTACGACATGGACGAAGAAGAAGTCGAAGAACTCGAGAACAAGAAAGACTTCGACGTTGAATACGACCCTTTAGCCGCCGCCTCTGTTGCTACTGCTTCTTCTACTACTGTTGACGTGGACATTACAATTACTGAAAGCAAGAGCTTCGTGTCGACTCAAGGGTGGGACTCGGATATGGTGGTGGATTATAGGATAAATGAGGAGGAGTTTCATAAAATTAGCTTGTTGGATTGCGATTTTTTTATTCGGAAGCCACCCGACCCGGATAATGATGTTTATGATTTCAGGGAGGTTAGTGCCTTAGTGGGGTATTCGTTTTGAGGGCATTTTTGATGTTTTGTTTTATTTTTGTGTTGAACTTAATTACCTTTTCTGGTTGTTTTGTGTTACTTATGTTTTATGTTTTTTCCATATGGGTGTTGCTTAAATTTTGCATATGATTATTGTTTCTGGACTTTTTGATGTGATTTTTGTTGGTTTTCTCATATGGGTTTTGATTGTTTGGTGTTTAATTCTTGATTCTGGACTTCCTATGTGATTTGTATTTGTAATTTTTTTTAATATGCTTTTTCAGATGTATGTTACTCCACCGGATACGGATGTGTATTCCATTCCCAAGGTTCTGGCTCCAATGCCTCAAAAGGTAGTGCCATTGTTGATAACTTTGGTTTATATTGGTTCTTTTTGAAGACATATTATATGTAATTTCTTATCTAAAGTTAATGCGACTATAATATTCTCAGCAAACAGATTCTAATGTGTTTTAATTTGGGCAGCTTGTCAAATTGACTTCATTTAAGTTGGTCTTTTGATTTGTTTTCATTAATTGATTTGTTTTCATTAAGGGACGTAACTCTATTGATGTCAAAATTACAGTATATTCGCTGTGCAAAGAGTGATTATGGCTGCTACAACGTTACAGAACCACCCATTGATGCACCACGTGATCCACTTTACAAATCTGAGAGGGAGGTCATGAAGGTATGACTTCTTATCTATTGCTGCATAATGTGCCATTTGTTTAGCATGTGAATCCAATACGCTTCTGGTTTTGACCCTCCCGGAATCCGCTCCCTCCTCCAGCTAACCTGATCCTTCCAAGATGAACATGTACTCGATACAAGTGTATCTTTCTGTTTTGGTTTGTGGTCTGAGTAACATTATGGGTAGCTATTCTTTAAATCATTTTTATTTTGGTTTAAGAGTGTTTGATGTTGCTAAATTTAGTTGGTTTGATCTTTCCTCCATCAATACCCATTCTTCCTCAATAAACCTATGAGAGAACTCCACAATTTGCTTATGCATTAGATTTAATGATATAAAATAAAACACTAATCCAGCCTTCTAGATTTTTTGCCTTATAAGTATTATTGCTAAAGGGTGGCACATTTTTTCTTTTAAAACAAGGAATAAAAGTAAGGAATAAGTTTGGCGTTAACTACATTTACTGACATTAGCTCTATTCTTGATTAGAAGGTTAGAGGATTGCCTTGTTAAACAGCTAGCGGTCATATTTAGACTCTTTTCCATGACATTTTTAAATGCAATTGTCAGGTTGTTCCCTTTATGTAGGAATTTAGGTATATCTGTCTTTTCGGTTCCCTAAAGACATGCTCCAATCTCATATTTGGCCAATTTAACTCAGGCAAATCCTCAACCATACGTGAGTTTAGCCATGTGCTACCATATGCAGTCTCGCTCTTATATCTTATCTTTCTATGCTGTTTCCATGTGTGATAAAAGCTTCCTAAATGCTTGTCGATTGCGACTGAGGAGTCCTTCTGTTCACAAGATTCAATTGGTTTGCAGATTTGGCCTAAAGAGAGCTAGAATTTCAATTTTTGCGCTATTTATATACTTTGTCAATTGCAGCATACCTTTGTTGTATGATTTCTGTTGAATAAATAAAGCTAGTCTGCTTTTTATTAGCTCTACTATAGTTGGGATTTAGTTTAATTGGGAAAAAGACAGAAAAACTTTGTATAAAACAGACATACCGGAAGAAGTGTGAATTAAGAATAAAGCAATAGAAGAAGAAAGAAAAATGAGTGCTAGCTTGAAGTCTTCATTTATCCTTGGTCTGATAGCAAAACAGGATGTGAATGAGATGACAAATTATGTAATTTAGGAATTCAGAATAATTAAAAATCATCCTCCCATTTTGCTGCATCATGGAATTCTGGTTGTTATCTCAATTTGAAGGAGTAAGGATCATTGATTTTCTTTCAGCAATATTATGAGCTGGCTGTTTTTTAATTGCAGGTATTTTTGACAAAACATTACAGGAATCGAAGGTTGGGTGACCCAGAATTTGTGCTAGACTTTGAGGAGATATATGTGATTGATTCCAAGACCAAGTCAATTACCAGAGCAAAAGTTTTGGTAAGAAATTTTATAGTTAAATCTACTTTGAATACTCTTCTAATATTGCACATGAGGCTACAACATGACTTGTGCCTTCCATCCCTTTATGCTTTCTTTCTTACCTAGAGAAGTACTTTTTTGCTCTACAGATTTAAATAAGAAGTATTCCTCATTCTTGATGATGCTTTAGCTAGTGAGGGTGAATATACAGTCTTGTTCTTATCCTTCAGCTTGCTCTAGAACCTATTTCGAGGACAACTTGAATATTAGAATGTATCAAGGAAAAAAAAAAAGGCAAGTAGAAGCAACTGAATTTCATAATGTTTCTACAGTTCTTCAAGCCAAATGTTATATATAAATTGGTAAATAATTAACGTGAGAAGAGCCAAAAAAGATGGCAGGTACTTGTGTATGGACATGTTTAACTGGACCGTTACACTTGGATATCTTTTTCCATTTTGGGAGTCTTTCAGGTCATATATTGAAGTTCTGGTAGTCACTAAGGAATCCTCCTCATCCTACATTTTCATAAAACATGAAAATTAGCTATGTGATCCTTATTGGATGGTTGCTGCTCATTTTGTTATTTACCCTGGTCTAACTTATTGATTCTGTCTGTAGGTCACAGTTCCAGGAGGAAGAAACCGGGACAGGAAGAGTGACCTACTTGTTATACGTGATAATGGAAACTCCTTCAAAATAATTCATACGGTGGCTATTCATTCTCCAAATCCTTTTGTAGTTGCATGTTAGGCATTACCTAATTTACTCCTTTTCTATGCTTTCAGAGTGAAAAAGATGATCCAACAACTGTAATAGAAAGGGAAGAGTGGATCAAGACCAGAGAAGACATGGAAAGACATCTCAGAAAGCTACGAGACTTCAGCATTTCAAATTGGTTCTAATCCAATGACAAAATAAAAAGGTTGCATGATGAAGGTAAAGACAATCATGCAACAAGTAGACAGGTTGTCTGGATGTGTTAGCTTGATAGGAAATAAGTTTGAACCTGCAGAGCAAAAATTGACAATGGAGAGCAAAATGTCACTTCCTCAACCTATGGTTCTCTGTGGATGCTGTTGGCGTTATCGGGCCTGTTCAATTTCGTTGTATGTTGGAGCTACAAGAACATGTAATTATTTCTCTTTGTATAAAATGGGGTTCATCACTTGGACCGATTGTTTGAGTTGAAGTTGTCAAGTATGTGAATCCTCATTCCTCATTCTCTTTTGTTAGATTACAAAGACTAAACTTCTCCATTTCTTTTAAGCAATTATCCAGTAGCCATTGCGGTGCAGGATTACTGTAAACTCTGCAGTCCTTGGATTTGGCAACTCTTAATCTTTTGATCATTTATAAGTTGCGGCCTAGGCTTAGCTGATGATAAATTGTGGGTAATTGGATTTTGTATGATCGAGGTAATCTACTTCTTTATCTTTAATTTCTTCACTATTGTAATTAGCCATTGTCAATTTCTCAATTTTTTATCATATGTTGTTGAAATAAATAGATGTTTTTTTGTTTGTTTGTCTTCACTTATTTATATGAAAATGATGATTTATTTACCCTAATATTATATGATAGGATAATTTTATATGGTCTCTAGCAGAGGTTCCTCTGGTTTGACATATATGAGGAAAAGTCTCTTAAGGAATGAATTAGAACACATGTAATGCAATGTCAATACGATAAAAGATTGCAAAATTAAGAACATGTATATCTAGTTTTGGCCTGTTGTTCGGCAATGTTTCAATTTCTTTTTTCTTTCTTTTCTCTTGTTTTCACTTTTTCCTTTTTTTTTTTTATTATTTCCTTATGTTGAAATCAATCAGAAATACAAAAGCATTCGGTGAGATATTTTTGTATTATCCATAAAGATATGTAAAATGAAATACAATGCTATTCATCCAAATTAATGTTTTCAAATTAAATTAGCATGCTTTTCAAACTTTTATTTCTTCAATTTTAATGAAAATCAATTATGAAAAATATAATATCTTTAAAAACTTTTGAACTTTTTAAAAAACTTCAAATAAGTCTTTATGTTTTTATTGCATTTAATCAAATTTTTATATTTTTATTTTATATCAAATAAACTCTTATAATTGATGCTTGATTAATTGTTGTTGTCAAAATATCACTTATAAATTGTTTTATGCTATGTGGCATGTCATAATAATGAAGACATAATATATTGATATGGTATGATAACATAGTCATATGATATTTTTCACTCTTCATGTTAACATTATATCAGTGTCATATGAATATAAAATGATAAGTGATATTTTAATTAATAATAATGAATTAACCGTTAATTACAAAAATTTATTATTTTACTCAAATTTTTTCAAACAATACTTAATTAAATACAATAGAAAAAAATATTAACTTATTTTTATTATGTATAATTTAAAATCTCTCTATATATATATATATATATATATATGTTGGTGGAGAACAAATTTACACTTGAATCCCTCCAGTGCTTTAGCTTTATAAAAGGCAGCATTTTCCTTTTTAAAATGAGCAGCATTTGGTTCACTGCCAGATTCCCCTTTTAGCATAGTCCCCAAAATTTTTAAAATTATATCTATATATATTATATAAAATTTCTAAAATTTTATATATACTCTTTTAATGGTGCCTTTAAAATAATTTTTTATTTAATAATTAATATAAATAAAGAATAACAAAATGATCTCACATGCTTCATTCAACTTTAAAGTTTTTTTTATTTTAATTTTAATTTATATTTGTTTATTTTTTCATTTTTGTTCTATTTGTTCATATGTTCTTTTAAATTTTCATTTAATTTTATTTCTCTAAATTTCTACTAATTATCAAGTATATTCTTTTTTTTTGTTATGTCATATGTGGGCTTTATCTTCTACTTGTCATTTCTATTTTTTTGTTATGTGAATTTATTTTTTATGATTTTATCTTAAAAAATTAATAAATTATTATATAGTTCTTAAATATAAGTTGTAGTGTTGCACCGTTATTTAAAATTTTATTAATATATTATTTTTTTATTAATCGTGATTATGTAAGAGAAAATTATCTTGAGTATATTTTTTGTTTGTGCTTTAAGGTTCATATTTAGTTGAAAATAAATTATCTTGAATATATAATTTTTAAATAATTCTAATTATATAAGAGAAAATTATTAATTTTATATTTCGTATTTAACTATTTATATTTTATGTATTATAGATTTATATTTAGTATTATAAGTGTAAATAGAAATAAAATAAGAATACTAGATGTTGATAGTATTAACTTTTTTTAAATTTGATTAAAGTATAAGTAAATTGAAACTAATTAACAAAATTTTTAAAATAAAATATACAGATTGTCTAAATTATTCTCCTACACTTAAGTCACCAAGCCTCAAGTTTTAACTCATGAACAAGGTTCAAAACATCTAAATCTCAATTCTAAAGAAATTGATATTTTGCAGTATATAATTAATAATTGATGAATTTGAATCCAAAAAGCATAATCGAGTACAATTTTTTAAAAAATTATTATAATTTTTTTTAATTTAAATGTTATATAAAATTATTTTCTATTACCAACTTTTAATTGTTAGTTAAATTTAATATATTAATGTTATTTAATTTTAAAAAAATATATTAATTTTTAAAATTTTTAACCTTTATTCTTCTGCCTTTGGTTGCCTAGCTTCATCCTGATTTGGTTATTGACTAATTATCACGTAATGCTTATGTTTATGATATGATTACAGATATTTATAAATCTAATGTAGGCTGGTATGGAGATCATCATCATGTACATCATTTTGCCACTTAGATTGAGTAATAAATGCTAATTTTTTTTTAAAAAAATATTATTAAATCATTTCAAGTAAAACTAACCATTGCAGTAAATCTTCATTAATTACTATTTATTATAAATTACATCTTTTGAAAATGGTAAAACATAAACAAAGTAATGTATGGTTCAAATATATAATTTGTGGGAAATCAACAAGTATTGCATAATGTACAAAACAAAATGCATAGTATTGCATAATGTACAAAACCAAATGGGCGTTGCCTCCCTTGTCAAGTAATGCAGCGGCCTGGCATGTAGAGCAGAGGCCGCCGCTGCCCCAACCCCAAGCCAATTCCTAGACCTCCTATTTGAAAGACCTCGACAGTTTTTGGCTCTCGGAGAACAATACATCTCCACCTTCAATAAAATTAATACTTTTGTTCCCTTTGATCTTGATTTGATGGTTAAGATATGATTTATTATAGACTACCATACTTAGTAATTCCATCACTCAAACCCTAGACAAGACCATTCTAGATTTCAATGGCTTCTAATCGTGACACGTGTACCTTACTGCATGCACTCCGAATTTTCTTTTTCTACATTAATTTTACGTATGAAACACATCAAAGCCTCCTAAAGATGTTTGTTGTTCCCTCCTCACGCCGGCCTTTAAAGTCTTGTCCGAATTTCCATATTAAAACTCTAGCCCTAACCCTAAGAGCTCTCCTTGGGTTACTAATGCTATGTATCTACTCTCACCAAGAGGATCTTAGAGACCAATGGTTAACAAGGTGAAACAAAAACTAACAAAGCCATTTCTTTTCAAAAACATGAGATTAAACAAAGAAAAAGGCAGTTGGCTTGGCCTTGTCAATAACCCTGAAACAAACATGCCCGTACTGTGACACTTAGAAAGTTCTCTATCCTCCAAACCTGAAATAGAATGCTTCCCTGTTGTTTTCCTCTCTCCCTTTCTCTGCCTTTAAACCTCATTTTCTGCTCCATTCAATTCATCATTTCACAAGCAAAACAAGGGAGAAGAAAAAAAGGAAGAGAGCAAAGAGAAGAGATGGGGAGAGGCAAGATTGAGATCAAGAGGATCGAGAACTCAAGCAACAGGCAGGTTACTTATTCAAAGAGAAGGAATGGGATCATGAAGAAAGCTAAGGAGATTACCGTGCTGTGTGATGCTCGTGTTTCTCTTATTATCTTTGCTAGCTCTGGCAAGATGCATGAGTACTGCAGTCCTTCTACTAAGTATGAAGTTTTTTTCCCTTTTTTTCTTTCTTGGTTTTGCTTCTAACAACAAGGGATTTCTTTTTTTCTTCGCAATTTTTCTTGATGGGGTTACTTGTTTTGCTTGTTCCCTTTTTTTGTTACAAAAAATTCCTCTTATGGTGAAGTTTGATCGATATCTTGGATCAATATCACAAGACTTCCGGAAAGAGGCTGTGGGATGCTAAACATGAGGTAGGTTTGAATCTATTTTCCTTTCTTTCCTATGATGTTTCATCTTTTTTCTATCTGTTGTGACCCTAGCAAAGGGCATCTGGTTTTCTCTTGCATGTACCAGGAAATGACTTTTTTTTTTGTTTTTGTTTTTGCTAAAAAGTTAACAAAAAACATGAACTATGAATTCTCTGAATAGATCTACAAATGGGATGAATTGATGTAGTCCTTTAGCTGTCCCTCTCTCATGCATAAATTTTATGCCTTTTTTTAAGAAAAAGAAAGCTAAAACTATCTGAAATGTAACATCTATCAACAGATCTGGAAATAAAATGTTATTGTCGACCTTCCTTTTCCTTGCAAAAAATTGAAGAACTACATAGGAGTCAGTTTTAAAGGCATAACAAAACAATAAATGCATTTTCCCTGAACAGATCTCCAGTAAGATCTACCTAGTTCATGGTGGTACTCTAGGGTTTCTTGGTCAAAAGCACAAATTTAACCAACATACCAACATGTAAGCTCTTATATAGGTCATATATAGCTATGGATTTTCTTGTCAATAAACTAACAGTTTTTTTTTTTTTTTGCTCTTTCTGTTTTCTCTTACAATAAAAACTCACAGAACCTTAGCAATGAAATAGATAGAATCAAGAAAGAGAATGATAGCATGCACATTGAACTCAGGTACATATACTTTTCCAGCTTTGTTAATTTCTTTGGTTTCCTCTCTCTCTCTCTCTCTCCCTCTCTCGGTCTTATGTTTTAAGCATGTCCCTAGGCATCTGAAAGGCGAGGATATCACATCTTTGCAGTACAAAGAGCTGATGGCCATTGAGGATGCCCTTGAGAATGGCCTTGCCTGTGTCCGTGCTAAACAGGCCAGTGTTGATTACTTACATTAACACTCTATTTTCCCCTTAAACATCTCCAAACTATATTTAAGTTAAAGCTGATCATCAATCTCATTGTGGCTCCCTTCTTTTTTGTGTGTGTGTGTTACAGATGGACGTCCTTGATGAGACAAGGAAAAATGTATGCATATAGTATTATATATAATTACTAGTACTAGTATTTCTGTGACTACAATTGGCTAATTACTTGCTAATTATATTTGCCTAACTTCTATGCTTTTGGGTGAGTGATTCTCAGACGAAAATGTTAGAGGAGGACAATAAGCAGCTCAATTTCATTGTGGTATTTATTCTCCTATATCTCACCTCCCTTTTTTTTTATGTATCCAAGTGAGCACTGTTTAATATCTCGTTGTTGACATAGTAGCTCTGTGTTAATTGAATGGGAAGAAAAGGGTGATCACAACTGATGGTGTGGAAGATTTGTGCCTATAATGAAAGTGACAAGAAGAAGGAACATTTCTACTTGAAAAATCATTCAGAAAGGAAAAAGAAAATGAGCAAAACTATTCAATGAGATATACAACTAAATTCCAGTAAGGATTTATAAGATGGGAGAGGGAAAAAAATGTGTAATGTCCCCTTGCTCACCTAGTTTAAACTTTATTCAGATTAATCTGATTATATTTACCCAACCAAACGAGAGTCTTCACATGATAAAAGGGAAAAAGTTGGCCTTGCAACTGAGTGGTGTAATGTCATGTTAGCTCTAGAGTCTCAGTAGCTAAGAAGCTACCTGTCGAGCACAATGCCTTGCAAAGATTTATATATGGGAATCGGAGTATTTGCATTTTGCAGCACGTTGTTGAGTTGACATATCAAAGCTTCTCTAGCTACACAGAGGAAACAGTAGTTTTTCTCTAAAGCAGTGGAAAAGAATGTCGAACCTAGACCTAGGATCCTTGCTATATCAGTGTGTGTGTGTGTGTGTGTATATATATATATATATAGGGTCAAAGGCCTAATTAATTCTCCCTCTTTTTTATCCCTATGTAATAAACAGCTTCTTGTCAATCACTCCCATTAGCTTGTTAATTTTCATGAATGGTTTATAATGAATGTATAATCTCTGATTTTGCAGAATCAACAGCATATAGCTTATGAAAATGCAAGAGAGCAAATGGACAACGGATACCAGCGAGCAAGGGACTTCAGCTCGCAGATGCCTTTCGCCTTCCGTGTGCAGCCTATGCAGCCAAACCTGCAAGAGAGGATGTAATCATGTTGTGAGGGCTGGGGCAGATAGCTAGCTGAAGCCTGAAATTCTCTAGCCTGCTTTTCTGATACTAATAACTTTAAGTTTCTGCATGTTTCCCAGTGTTTGTGATGATCTTAAACGCATTTCCCTTAGCTTTGTAATAAGTCAAAGCCGTATTACTAGCAACTATGAACTTGACCTGTGGAGTGTGGACGATCACTATGTCTGTCTACTTTGAGACCCATTATCTATATATGTGCTTATCTAGTATATAGACACTGGTTTATTTCTGTGTGTTACCAGTCTTCTTGCTTACTTTGATTTTTCTTAATTAGTTACTTAATTAAGATTATTGAGTTAGGATGTAGTTGCCAAATTTTGCTATTGGATATGATATTTATTGATTTAATTTTCCTTTATTTAGTAGTTAATTAATTATAAATATGCAATCATTATAAACTCTTTGCTTACTACATTTGTTAATGATATCATTATTATCACTATTATTTATACACGTGCATATATATATAATTGACAAAAATAATCATATATGTTTCATTATATTTCTAAATTATCATTTCAAAGATTTTTATTTAATATTGATAATATTTATCTAATTAGTAAATACAAGAATTCTAATAGCATCTAATAAATTTCATTAAAAATATTTTTTATTATAAATATTACTAAAATTTATCTAATTTATGACTGTCACAAAAAAAATATTTTCTTGATTTCGTCTAGTATTATATGATTTATAGATTAATACTGCATAAATTGAATTATATATAATTGAAACATTAATCTTCTTATATATATATAAAATTACTTTTGCACTTAAGAAATATTAGTATTTTACATATAATTATTATTTTAATATTAAATAAAAAATAAGTATTCATGTTCAATGATACAACAATAAATATTAATATATATATATATATATATATCTTCTTAAAATTAGTGCACAACTTTATATATGATGCAGAAATAAAATAATAATATAAAATATTATAAAGTTACACCCGAACTTTTCAATTGCAATTTTATTAATAGCTCGATATTTTTTTTTAAAGATTGAGATTTAGTTTCCACAAGCTTGATGTGAATGTAAAGCCAGCTAACTGTGATTTAATTTAGCCCTTTAGTAGTTTAATTTCATACTAGTTAATGTCATCATACTTATTTACGTAAATATGGCACATGAGAATTATAAATAAAAATAATGATGTAAAGCATTCCTTATATGCAACTCAACGTGTCACTTTAATTAACCTTTATTCTTAATTCTCACCAAAACTTTTAATTTAAAATATAAAAAGGTTTGTTCTATGCAACAAGATATATATATATATATATATATATATATGTTTCATGTCACACCTTTTTCTGTTACGTACTTTATAAACAACTCATTTCATAATCAAATATGTACATATACATGAATCATATGTTCATACACAAGCAAATTAATGTTAGAACAATTTCAAAACAAATTACTGTCAATTTCATTTTCTATCAATTAAGTCATAAAACACTATAAGCTATAAATATATATATATATTTATTATTAAAATTAAAATACGCAAAAAAAATTAAACAAGTTTATATAATTATCATAAGTCCACTTAATAATTATATTAAGCTTTCTAAATATAACTTAATTGACATGCAACAATTTTCTAATTCCACTAATGTAAAATACTATATAATTTTTTTATTTTTTATTTGCTTGTTTTCAGTCTTAACCTTGGTAGTTTCATATTTGATAATACCATAAATTTGTAAGAAAGAAAAAGACTTAATATTTTAAAAAGTTTTTAAATTATTTTAAAAAAATTTAAATAAATATTTATTTTTTATTATGTATAATTAAATTTTTATATTTTTATTTTATATCAAATGGATATTAATATTGATGATTGTTAATTAAAACGTTGTTTTTTTTTATATTTACGTGGTATTAAAATAGAAAGTGAAATTATTTAATTTAAAATAAAAAAATAAAAGTGTGATTGAATAAAATAAAATAAAATAAAATTATTTAAATAATTTAAATATTTTGTTAAAAAAACTTTAACCGCCTAACCTTTGTCAGTGTTCTTATCCCTGGTGCGGGTGAATTCGATGTTCTACCGTGTTACCGTGCCAATTTACCAACAAAAACAGAAAAAACACTAAAAAACTAAAAACTAAATTTCAGACTTCAAGGCAAAAGGATTCTTTTTTTGATATGACAAAAATATCCATAAAAATACACGTGTAAAAAGGAGAGATAAGGGAGTGAGGCTGTCCCAATCAAACTCGGGCGCGTAGATTTTTCACCTAATCAAAGCAGGAAAGGTCAAAATTGATATTTTAGTAACGATCTCGCCTCCCTCCCTTCCTTTTTTTTCTTTTTTTTTTTCTCTTTCGCTTTTTCTCGTGCTAAACTGTTTACAGCGCCACCGAATTCTTTCTCTCTCTCAAACAGTTTATTAAGGGGAAAAAAAATAGTATAAAAAAATTAAAAATATAAAAGGACCTTTTCTTCCTTCTTCAACGGCCTGGTTCCTCTTCTCTCTAACAGGTATTTTTTTTAGTTTCTCTATGTTCTTTAATTTTTTCCTTCGTGGTTAATTGTTTCAATGTATTATCCGTTTATTTTTGTTCTTAGTTATGTTTTTCTATCTGCATTAGTGTTTAGATTCTGAGATTCGTGGTTTTTGGATTCTGCAGAGAAAGGGATTCTAGGGTTTTTTCAGTTTGTCCTCAGAGCGAGTTTTGACGAAGGTATTATTTTTCCTTTTTTTTTTTCTTTTTTGAAGATTTTATTAGGAAGGATATGGTTAGAAAAAGGGAGGTAGGGATTCGTGGGCGGTGAATTTGAGGGTGCATTGTATTGGTTAAGGGGATATGATTGATTTTTATTGTTGGGTCAAAGTTTTCTTTTGCTTTTTTTCACTTTTTTGTTGGTTTGGAGTATGGTTTTGCTTCATTGTTGATACTATTTTTTGGAAAAAAGCCGGAGATGGGTTTGTGCGAGAATAGGACCTTGGTTGATGAACCTTTCCGTGAAGTTGCTGCTACAGAGCAACATTCGTGCACAGAGTTGATGGGAAACCTTGTGCCTCAGCAGCGGGATTGCATTGTGTTTGATCCTAATGTGGATTGTGCTGGTGAAACGAGTGAAGATGAAAATACTGATTGTCAAAGGTCTGGGGATATTGATTGCAGAGATGGAATAAGGGTGAGTGCAAGAATGTGGTTGGTTTTGGTTTGAAGGGATTGGATGGTGATGAATGTTGTGACAGCACAATTTGTTTGAAAGAAAATGAGTGTGAAAATGTCTATAGTTCTTGTTCAAAAGAATTGATGGGTGATAGTATTGTTTTCTCAGAAAATAATCAGGATGAACAAGTGGATGATTCTGACATGAAGGAATTGGTGGGCAATAGGTGCAATGATTGTGTGGTTTGTTTGGAAGAAAATCGGGGTGAAAGTGTGGATGGTTCTAGTTCAAAGGAATTGATGGGTGATAGGTGCAGGGATAGTGCAGTTTTCTCAAATGAAAATCTGGGTGAGAATGTGGATGGTTCTTTTTCAGATGTCTTGACAGGTGATAGGTGTGGTGATAGTACAGTTTGCTCCAATGAGAATCAGGGTGAGAATGTACATTGTGCTGGCTCCAAGGAATTGATTAGTGATAAGGATGGTCATAGTGTGGTATGCTTGAATGAAAATCAGTCTGAGAATGTGGATAGTTCTGGTTCAAAGGAAATGATGGATGGTAGGTGTGGTGATGGTGTGGTTTGTTTGAATGATAATCAGGGTGAAAATGTAGATGGTTCTGGTCCAGAGGAATTGATTGGTGATGGTGATAGCACAGGTTATTCAAATGAAAATCAGGAAAATGTAGATCGTTCTGGTTTAAAGGAATTGATGGGTGATAGTATTGGTGATAACGTGGTTTGTTTGAATGAAAATCAGGGTAATGTTAATGTTAATGATTTAGAAACTGATCTGTTGTGCTTGAAAAACAGAGGAATTTTAGGTGAAGATGGTCCAACTGTTGTGGATGGACATTCTCAGGATGAAAATACTGCTTGTTTGAGCAGTGGCATGGAGATTTCTATAGACCAGATGAGAGGAAATGATGAAACTGTGGTTGGTTGGATGTTAAAAGAATGTATTGACATTCAAGGTGGGGTTTTTTTGACTGAGAATCTGGGTAAAGTTGATCATCACGACTCAGAAAATGATGCTTCACAGGACACTGAAATGCCATCAGAACTGAAAACAGTGGCTACTTCACCTAGAAATTGTGTTAAACAGGATAAGGAGAAGGCTGATGAGAGTGTCACTGGTTCCACTCAGCAGGGGGTCATGGAAGATGGGGAAGAAAAGTGTGAAGAGAAAAATGACGTGGTACAAAGGACAGGGGCTGGTGTTCTGAACCAAATATTGCCTTCGCAAAAGAGTGAAGTGCCTTTTGAGTTAATAAGTGTAACAGGTGATTTTGTGAGTAGTAGTGACTGGCATAACCAGAAAGATGATCTGAGTGGCACTGATCTCTCATTGGAAAGTTTTACTAAACCTGTGGAAACTAAATGTACGGATGATATATGCATTGAGTTATTGGCTTCAAAGGGTAGCTGGAGTACATTGGAAACATTACATAGGGCTGAATCATTGGGTACCCATCAGAATGCACAAACTGACAAAAAGAATGTTAATGGTCAATATGAAAATGGTGTTGCAGAGATTTTTGAGAAGAGGGCTGCTGTAACTGCAGTTACAAAGGTTGAGACTCCCAGTCAAATTATAAATGCAGAAGAAAATGCCTGCAATTCGAAAGGGGATTCTTTTGAGCTAGGTGCAAACTGTCTTGGTGATAGATCAGATTCTTTGTCATGTCAGCCCTTTGATGTTGTTGAAAATGGCTTGTTTGAGAGGTTGGATCCACTGGATATTTTGGCAAAGGATGCTTGTGCTGCGATTAGTTCAAGCAGTTCAATTGACTGTTCCAGACAAAGGGAAAATGAAGGAAAGGATGTTGTCAAGGTTGATTGTGTTTCAGAAACTAAACATCATCCTGCCACATCTTCCTCTTCTCGAAGAGGCAGCCGAAAGAGCAAATCAAGCCGAAAGGCTCCAGCGAAAAGGATTGCCAGGTACTGCAGGAACATGAAGCAGGCCCCACATGAAAGTATTGAATTTATTTTCAGAGCTTCAAGGAAGAAGAGAAGCTGTTCATCCAAGCCAGCTCGTGCTACTGACTGGGGATTGTTGAGTAATATTACACAATTTCTTGAGCAGTATCATGAGCCTGGGTGTATTGAAGTGCTGAATCAAGAACCGTCCAAAGCTGGGGGTGGCCAAGCAAGTGGGAAACGGAGCAAAAACCGGGCTGGTAAAAACAGAAAAGGGTCAAGTGGGATAAGTAACACTTCAACCAATTGCCTACGTTTGAAGATCAAAGTGGGCAAGGGAGTTGCTCCAATTAATCTGAATAGTGTGGTTACAGAATCGGTCGATCCATCAGTTTCTGTTGATACTTCTTTTAATAATCATGGGAAAGAAACCAGTTTTCAATGTCCAAAACTAGTTAATGTTGTTCAAGATAAAGTAGGGGAACTGGAAAGTGAAAGGCAGTTGCAGTTTAAGGAGGACTTAGAAAAGGTGAAAACATGCTCAGATGCTTCTATTATGGATCTAAAACTAGCACATAAGGTTGTGGAGAGTGCTGAAAATCTTGAAAAGTCTGCTGAAGATGCTGCAGATAATTATCCTGTAAGTCTGTCTGATGTGGTGGCTGAAGCATCTGGGGAAGTTGTAGAGAACAAGTACATTGATCCTGGAACTTCACCAGATTCCGAAGTAATCAATTTAATTCCTGATGCCCAAGTTGGTTCAATACACCAAGAAGAGTCAAATAATACTGTTTTGAATACTTCTGGAGCGCTTGCTTCTACTGGAGGTGTTAAGAGTAGTAAGAGTAGCAAGCGGGGAAAGAAGGATAATCATAAATCTCCTGGTGCAGCCAGCGCAAGGAAATCTAAATCATCAAAGAATTGCAGAGGCAAACAAAAAACAACAGTTAATGGATTTTGCTCTAGCGGAGCTCTTACTTCATCCACTGGTGCAAATTCTTCAAGAGAGAATGGACTTGGTGTCTCTGAAGAGGCTATGAAAGTGGAAATTGGTATGGATGCTAAAGCATGTTGCAGTCCTGATGTTCCAGATACAAAGAACACGAAGAATTTGTCTTCCTCTAAACACAAGCGGAATCAACCTTCCAAAAGCTTAAAATCTTGCGGAGTGAGCAAGGGAAAGTCCAGAGTCTCTGATACAGCAAGGAGCAGGAAAGGAAATGCTTGTAAGCAGAAAGGGGATGAATTGAAGTCAGTTAGTAAGACCAAAGTAAAGAAGAAAGGCTCTGACAAAGACATTGTTGCCAGAGGAGGAAGGCACCCACTAACAGGTACTGGAACTATAAGGATATAGATTACTGATTCTTCCCTTCTTTGTTTTTCTCATGTTATTATTATTATTATTTCTTATCACTTTAATCTTTTCACATATTAGTTGTCATTGTTATTCCTTGCCAGTGGGATAAAATTTTTCAGATTAGCGGAAATTGGAGATTGTATTAACTTTACAATACTTGATATTGCAGGAAATCACATTTCAGATGATATTGAGATCTCAAATACCAGCAACAGTATTGCATCGGCAGACATGATTAATGTTGACTTGGTATCAGATGGTACCATGGAGCAGTGTACACAGCCTGATAATGCTTGGGTGCGTTGTGATGATTGTCATAAGTGGCGGCGAATACCAGTTGCACTTGTAAAGTCAATTGATGAGGCATGCCGTTGGTATGCTGTCATTCATACATCTACTTATCATCTTAGATATGCAATTTATGTATAACCTGTTATTTTGTGCATATTTTTCCCATGTTTGATTTGTTGGCTCTTAAAAGATTGAGAACAGCCAGTCACTTGGCTCTAACACATACATGGTATAAGAAGGGTCACTTATTTATCCACAGATCTTATGAATTGCAATGATCAGATGTGTTATTAACCTATGGATCTTGCATAGTTTAATCACCCAACTCATGCTTTTCTTTTCATAAATAAAAATTATGCTTTTTTCAACCTATTTCTGGTATCTACAGTATTAGGAAACGGGTGTTGCTTTCAACCAGGTTTTGATTAGCCTTTGGGGCTTATGTTGCTTCCTTCATTTAGTGAATTTACAGAAAATGCTTGGTAAATATTTATACCTTTTTTAGGGCTGTATTACAGTGACTTATAACACACTTGGCCACCTTTAGTTTCATTCTTAAAATTCTAACTGTTGCATGTTACTGCTTATATGTAAGACAAATGGGTTTCAACTCCACATGCAGACATTCCCAACATCACTTTCTTTTGTTTATCTGCCTCTTGTCATCTCACACTTTCTTCACTTTAAATAGTATTGACTCAATGAGGAAGAAGTGCATTGTGCAATGATTGTTCCTTTAGGAAGAATAATATCTGATGTTTTATTTAATAGTTCATAGAGAATAAAGTACTATTAACATTTTAAATATTTAATTTTTGATATTGGTCAATGATTATAATATACTTTTAGATGAAACAACTTTTAGTTAATAAGAGAACTTGTTCAGGGATGGCTGCCCATCTCACTATGCTGTGATTTTAGATCAAGTGCATTCTATGCTTCAAATTTTTGTTTTTATTGGGCAGTAAAGGATAGTTAAAGATCAGTGTTTCGCATATTAGTCCTTTTGCTCTTAATAGACAGATTTGTTCATTAGCAATTGCAAGACAAAGCTTGTATCTAAATTCTCGGACAAAATCTCCTGTCATGCTGGACCTAAAGTTCTTTTGGCTATTTAACAGGTGTCTTGGTTGATGAATGAACAAGTTAGTTTTGCATTTTATTTAACTGTTCAAAAGATGGAGCTGGTGAATATTTTCAGTTTGCTGTATTTAAGGTTTTCCTGTCGACAGTAAGACCATAATCATGTTTTCACATATGTTCTATGAACTGACATGGATTTTATATCTTCACTTGCCTGAAGCTCCTTGCATTTAACTTTTCTTGAATGCCAGAACTCTAAGTCTCACTTTAGTCAAGCTAAAGCAGGATGCTTTTGACATCTATGATTAATACATTCTCTTTTTTTTTCTAAAAATGAAAGAGTGGGAAGAACCATTACCGTGCATTGCTTTGCAGTGTTCTACTCTCTGTGCAGTTAGATTTAACCTTTGGGCCATTTAGAAAAAGTTTTAATTGTGGAAGTCACATCAGAATGATAACCTTTTATCCTATTTGTGTGAAGTCCACCTTTTATCCTCAGAAGTTTTCTTTATGCTTTTGGACTTCCTTGGCCTTCAGATTGTTTGTATAGAAGACTTGGTTGACCTGTAGTGGTTGTGGTTTGTTGAATTTCACCTAGGCCTAAAGCATACTCCACAACTTGCAGAAACACAATTGGGTGTTCTTCTAATGATCTTAGACTCTTAGTCTTCGTAAAATGTGGTATCTTACTATCTGATCAGATGTTTTCTCTTCTGGCTGATCTTAATGATATGTTTGCCATTTCAAGTGTGTTCTCATTCTGTATCTTATCGTACCCATTACCATGGAAGTAGTTTAGATACATAAAAACTGTCATCTCTTTATCTTTCCTCATGTTTTTGACCTATCTTATAAGGCATTGGTGATTTTTGTCTGGTTTTGCTGAGAAAGGCAGTTTGATGTCTTAATTGGAATTTTTTGTTATTTACTTGGAAGGGTCTGTGGGGACAACGTGGATAAAGCATTTGCTGATTGCTCAATCCCTCAAGAGAAGTCCAATGCAGATATTAATGCCGAGTTGGGCATATCAGATGCTGAGGAAGATGGTTGTGATGGTTTAAATTATAAGGAACTGGGGAAGGGATTTGAAAGGAAACATATGACCGGTATTTATTGTTGCTGTTGATAGCCAAACTGCTTGACTAAATTGTAGATAGAAATGTTGTTGGTTTAGTATAATGATTCTTTTTTCTCCTGCTTCGTTTTTTTTTTTATATTTTAATTCTAACACACTTTCCAATTATTGCAGTGCCATCAACATCACACTTTTGGCGTATTGATAGTAATCGATTTTTGCACCGTCGCCGTATAACTCAAAGCATTGATGAGGTCTGAACCTAAGTTGATTAATTAAGTAGTTATATGCTATTTAGTGTGTTGCTGAATTTTTTATTGTTGTTAGTATAATCATTCGTTATTTATTGTAACGTTAATAATGATTAGAGGCTTCCTTTAATAACTTCAATGTGAAAAAATAGGTCGGACTGTAAGATGGAACATTTTAGTTTTAACAAATGGAAGAGGTACTTCTAAAGGTTATTAACCAATAGCTGTTTGAAGATCTGTTGGCATGATTCAATGAAAATGCATGGAGATGGTATAGGAAAATACATTTAACTTACCTATTAGATGCAGTATGAGTTTATCTGGAAGCATATTAATCTTTCCAGGTATTGTAAATGTTGTTTTTTTCCGCCTTTTCAGAAAGATTTTATGCTGACATAGTGCAGTCATGTGATAATTTTTTAATGTAGTTTACTGAGGAAGTGATTAATTCCAACAGGTGGGCTCCTCGTCTATTTCTTCCTCTTCTCC